>NW_022995027.1:0-162128 GCF_011004845.1 Esox lucius
ACACTTAGTCTAGGGTCCTGGTGTGCACTGTGGCAACCACAAACAACCAATCTCTGTAAAGCGTATACAATGTCAGCTCGATGACACACAAAAGGTATCCGATACGGTAGTGTGGGAAGATGTCTATTCCCAGATTCTGCTTATTAAGTGTATGTAGTATCCATACAATTTTCTAATATTGCTTTCGAGAAGTCATGAGGGCCTCAAATACACCAGTGAGCTATCTACTTGTTACACTATCGGCTGTCACCCTATTGTACGCAGAGGGTCAGTTGCCAGACCGGGCAATTCCGGAACCCACTGCGATCACCGGACCTGAAACGGTACACACTACGGTCCAGGGCGTGGATGACACTACAGACTCTCTGTCCATTGAGCACCGTTCTAACACGCAACCGTGGAACCCAGAGAAACTGAGCGAATTAACTACAACGCGTGTTCATTCCACTGACACGATCCCAGTTTCTAATGATGTTACAAATATCACAACAGACCCGTCCCGTGATGAGAGCACTGAGCGTGCTACCGAATCCTATACACAGTATCCTTCTACAACGCGTACACAGTACACTGCAGCATCAGAGATTACAGCGCCTACGTACCACGTTGATAAGCATCTGAAACTGATATGTCCAAACACGCATGCAGATCGCTTTCTTTCAACTAGCTGGTTTTTGCAAACAGGGAGAGGAATGATCGGGTTGTATCGCATCGACCAAAAAGGCCTAGTATTCAGCTACAAGGACTGGTACAATATACTCTTCGGGACAAACGTTACACACAACGTAACCGACGCCAAAGTGCTATCGATCCACCTGTACACATGTGCCCACACTGCAACCTACTGGTGTAAGAGATCGGGTAGGGTGGGATACAAGAACGAAGTTTACAGTTTCTCCGTTGCCAACTGTACCATGTTCAGGACAATAGACCCACGGTTCTATACTACGGATGCGTATCCTGGAAACACATCATCGTACATGAGATCCTCGATTCCCATGCTTGCTATAGGACTCATAGTCCGATTCATTTGTATCTATTAACGCTGCTCGTGTACGTGCCTTGTTCTGCACAGCAGTTATCAACCCTCTACCCACACTTGTTTAGTGAATCGTGACACAGATTCAGTTAGTTCACATAGGATGTCTTCCGCTAAACCCGATGCCACCAGAGCCAAAGCCTCTGGTAAGGCAACGAGCGCACCAAGAAAACCAGCACCTTTGATCCCGGAGCATAAGAAATATGTCTACAGGCCATCCCAGATAGAACGAAGTTTACAGTTTCTCCGTGGCCAACTGCACCGTGTTCAGGAGAATAGACCCACGGTTCTATACTACGGCTGCATATCCTGGAAACACATCACCGTGCATGAGATCCTCGATTCCCGTGCTTGCTATAGGACTCATAGTCCGATTCATTTCTATCTATTAACGTTGCTCAAGTACGTGCCTTGTTCTGCACAGCAGTTATCAACCCCTCCACCACACTTGTTTAGTGAATCGTGACACAGATTCGGTTAACTCACATAGGATGTCTTCCGCTAAACCCGATGCCACCAGAGCCAAAGCCTCTGGTAAGGCTACGAGCGCACCAAGAAAACCAGCACCTTTGATCCCGGAGCATAAGAAATATGTCTACAGGCCATCCCAGACAAGAACAAAGTTTACAGTTTCTCCGTGGCCAACTGCACCGTGTTCAGGAGAATAGACCCACGGTTCTATACTACGGCTGCATATCCTGGAAACACATCACCGTGCATGAGATCCTCGATTCCCGTGCTTGCTATAGGACTCATAGTCCGATTCATTTCTATCTATTAACGTTGCTCAAGTACGTGCCTTGTTCTGCACAGCAGTTATCAACCCTCCACCCACACTTGTTTAGTGAATCGTGACACAGATTCGGTTAACTCACATAGGATGTCTTCCGCTAAACCCGATGCCACCAGAGCCAAAGCCTCTGGTAAGGCTACGAAGCGCACCAAGAAAACCAGCACCTTTGATCCCGGAGCATAAGAAATATGTCTACAGGCCATCCCAGACAAGAACAAAGTTTACAGTTTCTCCGTTGCCAACTGTACCATGTTCAGGACAATAGACCCACGGTTCTATACTACGGATGCGTATCCTGGAAACACATCATCGTACATGAGATCCTCGATTCCCATGCTTGCTATAGGACTCATAGTCCGATTCATTTGTATCTATTAACGCTGCTCAGTGTACGTGCCTTGTTCTGCACAGCAGTTATCAACCCTCTACCCACACTTGTTTAGTGAATCGTGACACAGATTCAGGTTAACTCACATAGGATGTCTTCCGCTAAACCCGATGCCACCAGAGCCAAAGCCTCTGGTAAGGCTACGAGCGCACCAAGAAAACCAGCACCTTTGATCCCGGAGCATAAGAAATATGTCTACAGGCCATCCCAGATGAACGCGTTCGTTCAGAACATTGTAACAAGTGCACGTGCTAAGAAACTGGAGATCCTGGTTCCTAGAACCCCATACGCCACTATCAAACTGGTTCATACCCTGTGCTCCGCGTCACAGTTGAATTACTGGAGCCCAGAGTGTGAGAAAGCCTTGAATCAATGCCTCCCCCTGCGAGAGCACAACAAGGCCTTCCTCTCACACAACCTGTTTGTTACCATGATCGGAACTGTGGTCGCAAGAGCCCTAGAACAAGCGACTAGGGGTTGTGACGATACTCTGGACCTGCTGTCCGACCGGTACTACGTGCGAAGTATTGCATGCCACGACTCTAGCAAGACCAGTAAAACAGAATCAGCTGCGTACGCAGGTATAATGGCCGTGCACATCGAAAAAGAGGCCCTGTTCATGAACGAAAAGAAACGGGACCTACTCAACAAATACTATGGAGCTAAACAGACCGAAAAGGAAGTAAAGACCTGCTCACTGAATAAGCTGTACAGTGACACCGAAGACCTCACGACACCCATGGCCAACTTTGGATTCAAGCACCATTATGAGATGAACAACCATCACCCAGAGCACTTCCCGGGTGGTGAGATGGACGATATTCACCTTGTTGAAGCAATCGTGGATGGTTTGGCCTGTATATTCGAAAGAAACAAGAATCACACAGATGTGCAGTCATGGCTGAAGATGTACTACGTAGAAAGGTTTAAGGGCAGCAATAAGGACTTGGCCCAGAACATCATAGAGGCTCTCAAGCTATATATAACGAACGCGGATTATAAGGCCCTACAGAAGTTCAGTGAGTCGATATCCGATATTATCGGAGAATCTATCCCAGTGGTCGCAGTGTGGTGATGACGGAATTGCTGCAATCCCAAAGAGTGCCCAAGACAGCCATATGCTCTGAGCGTGATTTAGCATCATGCTTCTCAATGAAAAAATAACCCGAAAAGTTGATGTGTGATTATCTGTGTGTGAAATACTGCGTACGTGTATTAGGTAGCTATCTATTGGTGTGCACCAGGAGCCATCCATAGTCGACATCCGCGATACCGCGGACAGTGCTCATTTGCATAAATATTTCGAAAAATAGATTCGCCATAATCGTCCGATTCCAATGGTATATTATTTGTAGCCACTTTCCTAATGCCTTCCGTGTATAATTGGGGTTTTCCGTGTATAATATGGGTTGTATAGTTTTGGTTGCTATGAGAACCTTTCACCAGGCAACGACATTGCCAATGTATCTTAGAAAGGCTCATTTGTACACTACTATGAATATTACATGCGTGTACATCACTATATATGATGTTTTGAACCATAATACATCGTTTGTATTATATATAAGATATAAAAAATAATATTTAGTCAAAATAGTATGGGGATGTTCTTGAGTTTTTGGGAAGAAGTTGGTAATTTTTCTGAGTTTATAAAATATATAAGTCCAAACGTAACTAGCGATCTAGTGCTGCCACCTGCTAACCGTTTTATTGCTGTATAATCTTTCATGTTATAGTGTTTCATTTCTAGGTTGAAGAACCAAAATCTTTGGGGGTGCCTATATTTTTTTACCTTCTATTATATAATTATTATCAACCCATTTACAGTGTAATTTGACAGTAAAGGCATGAAAGTATGAGGAAATACCATTGACACAAAATCTTCTTCCGTGTATAATTGGGGTTTTCCGTGTATAATATGGGTTGTATAGTTTTGGTTGCTATGAGAACCTTTCACCAGGCAACGACATTGCCAATGTATCTTAGAAAGGCTCATTTGTACACTACTATGAATATTACATGCGTGTACATCACTATATATGATGTTTTGAACCATAATACATCGTTTGTATTATATATATAAGATATAAAAAATAATATTTAGTCAAAATAGTATGGGGATGTTCTTGAGTTTTTGGGAAGAAGTTGGTAATTTTTCTGAGTTTATAAAATATATAAGTCCAAACGTAACTAGCGATCTAGTGCTGCCACCTGCTAACCGTTTTATTGCTGTATAATCTTTCATGTTATAGTGTTTCATTTCTAGGTTGAAGAACCAAAATCTTTGGGGGTGCCTATATTTTTTTACCTTCTATTATATAATTATTATCAACCCATTTACAGTGTAATTTGACAGTAAAGGCATGAAAGTATGAGGAAATACCATTGACACAAAATCTTAATGCTGAATGGCAGAAATGTTTCCGAAAACAATTTTTTTGCCTTTCAAACAGATGAGTTTTATAAATAGTGACCCAGAAGTCTGTTTTATGTGTTTTTATTGTAGCCAGAGGGGTTTGCTATTAAAAGGATTCATCATAATAGGTTGTATCTGTTACAGAAATGAATCTAGGACCCAAATGTCACACTAGTGAAATCCGGCCGAAGCCCAATAGGCTACCAAGGGTTAGATGTGAATCAATGTGTAAACCGTAACATACCTAGATTCACTCTTGTTATTCCCATACCAGAAAATATCATGTAGTACAGCAAAGGGGGGGGTGGGTGGGTGGTGATAGCCAAGATGTTAGTTCGTATATAATGTCTTTGTCATACATAGTTTTTTTTTGTGATCCATTGCTAATAAAATGAATACATTATGCTCTTATTATATTACACAGCTGCCTGTGTCTCTTTCCTACGATTCATACAGTTCCCTCGCTAACAACATGCTGGGTTCTAACACACAGTGTACACTTCAGAGCCAATGTGATAGCTATAGGTTTATCACTTATGATATGAATACGCTGACACCCCAGTCAGCGTAGTTGGACCTTTATAATACACATTAAAGATTGTAATTTCCAAGTCCTGATTATCCTCTCTCGTATGGCCCTGGACCTATCCTACAGCAACTAGGCCCATGAAGAGCAGTGGGCGGATGACTGCTCCCGCGGTCGTCCAAGGACCAATTATCCTCTCTCGTATGTGTCTTTGGCTATCCTACAGCAACTAGGGCTGTGAAGAGCAGTGGTCGGATGACAGGTCTGTGGTCAGCTACGGCACACACACACAGTGGGATGAACTAGAGTAGTTTTAAGGGTGGTTATGAACAGGTGTTTACACTCCTTACAAAATAATCCAGGTCTGTGGTCAGCTACGGCACACACACAGTGGGATGAACTAGAGTAGTTTTAAGGGTGGTTATGAGCAGGTGTTTACACTCCTTACAAAATAATCTTGAGACAGTGCCATGGACACCCATAGTGGAGCATGGACCCGGAGCCAGTCCCGTAGGAAACAGCAATTGGTTGCCAAGAATGATTTCCAGGATGAGGAGCACCACACTCCGTTGCCACTCTCAGATCCTATCATTTTCAAATTCCCCAAATTGGACTTCGGTATGTCAACGATGGGTAAGGCTGAACTGAAGCGAGCCTTGATTGACCAATTGTATCTGCACAGTACCAACACTGCAAACTCAACAGGGATAGACTGCCCTAACCCAGATACGCTAACCAGCGATGCTGTCACAGAGTATGAAAACCATGACTCGCTGCTGTTAGCTGGTTTGCCACGTAATACCGGATGCGCAGATGAGCAGGAAGGACCATCACTCTGTCCTTATGCCGGCTGTGAACATTATGGACAGATACATAACAACGTGCTCCGACCGCGGTGAGGACCTGCGTGAGCTGTTTATTATGAACATGGGTAACATTCGAGCTGCGTGTCTGTTGCTATCCATCAAGATGCATACTATGTTCCAGGGAATAAATCTAAATGATTTGAGCCAACTTAACAGATGGGTAAACAAGGCATTGGTTATAGACCCGTCCATCGAAACTGGGAACTCGAGGTTTACGGTGTACAAGCTTTCAAATGTACAGGGTATACAGGATACTGAGATGTTGATCATTAGCAAGTTACGAGGGTCCGTGTTCCCAGCAAATGCGGAAAATTTGATCAGTGTACTGTGCAAGTATCTAATCCTGGAACACCTGGAAAGGCAAACCTCACGGTCTCCGGAACTAGCGGATAATCTGAATCAACGTGTCACTCTGATAGCTGCAGATTTGTTCTCTAAAACTGCACTGGACATCAAGTTGTTACGGTTCACCAGCTGGAAGTGCATCGCTGTGTGCTGCATGCTAGCGGTGATCCAGGTGTGTGTCACAGATCCTACAGACAAGCTGCATGTTGAAGAGAGTTTGATCTTGCTCTTGGAAAAGCTGAGACCTACCGAATTCACCCACAAGGAGCTGATTGACCTTTCTAACATGTTTACCCAGGGCTGTGTGGTCTGCACCAGTGTGTTTATCAACCGTATTGTGCACAAATCTCTACAGAAGATATCGTATATGTCATGCTCTGAGTGTAGGAACACCTTTGATGACATGAGAACGAACGTGCACGCTGGTACAAGCGAACAAGTCGCAAATAAAGAGCCTCCGAACTCTGTCTAGCGTGCCACGTGCCCTATGCTGTATACTGTGGCTATTAACCTGATGTAACCAATGATTACACATGTGTGTCCACCCTGTATATGTCATCCGATTGTATATGCCAATCAGTATCTGCGCTGTGGGAGCTGCCGCGAACGATTAAACTTTAAATGCTTCACATGGGTAACAACCTGTACATGTCATCCAATTGTGTACGCTTGTGAAATAAACATGTGGTTCTCTACACCGTGATTGTGAAAGCGATGGTTTATTCGTCAAAAAAAAGTATGTATGTACGCACAGATACACAAACAAAAGCTAACAGCAAGCGTACAAGCCTACCGAAAGCAGTATCTGTGCTCCGGGTGTGGGAGCTACGCGAACGGTTAAGCTTTACATGTTTCACATGGGTAGCAACCATATCTGGTGCGCAAGTACGGTTGCTGCAGATGAGATAGATAAGATCCAGTAACATTAGCTTCTATGATAACCGGACTGTCCTGTACGTAGCTCTAGGTCTGGAAACTTGTACATCACGGATGTGTACCTCCGTTCTCACACTCTTCCAAGACATTTTAGTTCTCAATGATAGTATGTGTGCTCTTAGGTCGTAGGGTTCACTTTCAACCACTGGAGGGGTGCGCTCTGCGAGGATGATAGGCTGAAGGCTCTGTGGTCGGCCGGTCCGCTCTCTGGGTGTGTGGATGATAGGCTGGTAGCTCTACGGTTGGACGGTTCGCACTCTGGTTGTGAGAGAGATAGGCTGAAGGCTCTGTGGTCGGCCGGTCCGCTCTCTGGGTGTGTGGATGATAGGCTGGGAGCTCTACGGTTGGACGGTTCGCACTGTGGTTGTGAGAGAGATAGGCTGAAGGGTCTGTGGTTGTCCGCTCCGCTCTCTGGGTGTGTGGATGATAGGCTGGGAGCTCTACGGTTGGACGGTTCGCTCTCAATGTCATGATGTGTGCTCTTACAATGGAGCTGTAGGATGATACAATCAAGTTTCAAAAAGTTCTGCGGGTATAAAAGCACCATGCAGTTCCGCTTCCAGAAAAAGACACCTATATCTAGGGGTAAGCCCACATAGTGTACAACAAAGGTAGCTCTTACCAGAAAGCTTTTTGAGAAATGGGGCCACCCGCGGCGCAAGGCTCTGCAGTAGCACTGACTCTGTTTCTAGCCCTACTCTCTACAGGGCTTGGTCAAAATCAAGATACGTTATACTTCACTACTTGGACAGGCAACGGGGAGAATCTGATGCCCCACATTTCCGCGATCAAGGAACAGGCCAATTTCTTTCATAAGAACAGATTGGTTTTGGACGCTGGGACAATGGAACACCTGAAAAGTACGGGTGCTGTGGAAGACAGTAGAGTTGTCATGGAACTTGACACGGATGTGTTCAGTAAAGCCAAAGCAACAATGATTAGGGTTAAAGGCCCCGGGATGACGAAAACTGTGAATTATGTGTATGAGAACTTACAGAAAATGTATGCTGATTTGAGAGGTAACAACCTATACGCTTCTGCGTCGGATATCCTGCGCTATGTTGCTTTCACTGCCTATTCCGACCAAGCCGATCAGTTGGTGTATCACGACGCAGATGTACGCTTCAAACCCCTACACCCGGACCATGAAACGAACCTGGGATCCGGGGAAGATATGCGGGTGGTCATGATAACCTCCACTAAGCGCAAAGATCAATCCATAGCTGGCCAGCTCTCCTTTGTGGAACCAAGTTACTTTTATGAGCGCACACCATACGGGTACCCAGAATTCACCCAGTTCAATTCCGATTTGATCTTCATGCGGAAATCCGCTGCCACCCAGTCCGCGCTCGAGATCGGAGTATTGCAGTTTGGTGTGCTAACTGGAAGCAAGAGAGCTATGGTTGAGAAGGTAGTAGGGGATATAAAAACAAAAATTACTTTACACGACGCTATTCGAGCAACACACCCTACCGAGACTAGGTTTTTGATACCCTCCGAAACCTCTAAGTTGCTCCATAGAAAAGACTACCCGTTATGGCCTGAGTATACTCTGGAGATGCTGAAAGGTGCCTATGTGGGCGCTGTAGGCCTGAACCCTTTGGACGTTCTACTCGGACGAAAGATGGACGCTAAGTATTCAGCTGCCGTGCCACGCTCTACTTCGTATAGAAACGAACACGGTGTGTTGGTGCATCCACTCGAAACGTGTATTGTGTGTCGTACCCTTATAATTAAAGGTGATACGGAGACCAGGAACGCGTTCCTCTCGGAATCTGCACTCAACCCAGCTGATGTGGGAGCCGTGTCTCGTCAAGACGCTCGAAATTGGTACGGTGAGGTGAATGGTGTATATCTGGACGTGCCTGTGTACACATTGAAAGAAGAGGCTGTTATCACAGGAGATATTTCACCTTTAGCGTCTCCGGAACACTCGAGACCCAACAGCCCCGAAGGTCACGAATTCGATACACACCTCGAACATGTTCCTGGTGTTGACCATGATCTCATGCGAGCTAATGCCCCCGCTGCTGAAGAGACCCTCACTGTGTCCGAAGAGACAATCCCTGTGAGCATTGATGGCTTCCCGGACTTAAACACAGTTATATTTGGTTCCCGAGAGCGACACACAGTCAACCCGAGAAAAGCATAGCGACTTGCGGACCCGAAAGCAAGCGTAAACGCAGGGCTGCTGCGCGATGTCCTCTGTATGAGGAGGAGAACTTCTCTACCAGAAAAGATGGAGAGTTCCTGTTTAAAGAAAAGTGGCCTGTGAAATTTACAAGAGAGCAGGGATATCTTAGGATGATAGTGGAATCCTCTGTCAACGCAAAGAATGTCATGACCCGTTTTGGTCAGTGAGATTCCCAGGGGCTCTCATTAAGGCTTTCCGTGCAGAAGCGGAGAGTGATTGTGGAAAACGCACGGGTTCAGTTGGAAGAAATTATAAACAACCCTGAAGTGGAATCCGCACTGCACACAATGATGTCTGAAGCTCACAGTGTCATCCCCAGTACCACGCACGCTCAGCAAAGCGCATGGGCTCTGCGTATGCCCGTGCCACCAAAAGCGGTCCTAAATCTCAACTAGCCATCAAAAGCTGGGTTCTTGGAGCACGAGCATACGGTGTGTTCACTAACATCGGTGCCTTGGTGTACGGAGACCCATTGGTGAAGACCTTCGCTGCATTGGATCTTAGTCAAACCGTGAACGGCTTCATGGCTCACAAGTTAGCTCAGTGCGCAAAGACCAAGGCCCTAGCTGAAACGTTAGAACTTGTTGCAAACAACCCGATCGTGAAAATCGCCGGTACAGCAGCTAACATATTCTTCTTTGCTCAGAACGTGCGGAATGTGGCTGAGGGACATCACAGTCCCTCCGATTACTATTGGTTGACAAGATCCTCTATGCAGATGTCTCCCTGGTGTTTGACAGCCTGAACCCTGCGATGTTACCCATGGTCTCCGTGGATGTTTTAGTTACCCTCATAACACAGGGGGAATACGCAGCTCATGTGGTAAGGTCAGTTGCCAACAAACTGCCTCTTAGCATTAAGGATATGTGGACATTGGGAGCGTCTTAGTTTTTTTTGGGGCTACAACGTGGTTTGACTATTATAATAATGTTTCCGAGTTGGAGCGTGTAAACAGCGAACTCGCTAACGCTCTCATGAAAGCATTGCGAACTGTAAATGTTGTGGTTGGTTTTCCTGTATCTACAGTGATCAACGAGTGGCATAATCGGTACAGTGAACAATGTGTGGAGAGGTCAGTCGCAGTGTGGCCCGCAATGCTGGACACCAAACATGAACCATCTCGGCTCAAACTCGGAATGGAACATAGCGTTCCTCTGAAAGAGGTCTACATCGGGAACATTGAGACTCAGCAGCTGTGTTACGAATTGGCTCGTCGAAACTGTTTAGAACCGAACCGAGCTGGGTTCCACAAGTTCATGGAGGCCCTGTTGCAGAACGTGGGTGCATGCCCACAAACGTTGATTGTAATTTCTATGATTCTAGTATACCCCAATGCTACAGACCCCTGTGGTAACATGGACAAATACATCGACGATGGGATTGAGAGAAAGAGGTTTCTCCCCATAAACACAGAGCTCGGCGATCCACTCATGGAACCCCAACTTAGGGCTGTGACTGTTAAAGCGTATAATGTCAAGATGCTTTCACGGGCCTCTCGGATGGATGAAAGAATCCCGGCAGTGTTCAAAGTTCTTTATTGTCAAAAAAAAGCGGCCGCACTTCCTCACAACCAGAGTGCAAAACGCTAACATATTCAAGAGCGCTAAATGTAGTTCCCTCAGACAGTGTATCACTCGAAGGTATATCGGTACAGAGAAAGGTGAGATCGTGGAGCCCTACGTGTTTAGGAAACCAGGTCCTGTGAGCAAAGACATAGTACTGTACGCAAATGCTCCTATTGTGAAGAGACCAAAACCAACACAGACTGAAGATATAAGTCACTATGCCAAGATGTTGGTGGCTATGACTGACATGCCTGCGATCATAATAGTCGAAGGTTCAGGTGTTTATATAGGTGCTACAAACGCAACCAATATTTTCGTGTATCCGAACACACTAAAGCTAGGACGACCGGTGGCATAGGGTTTGATACCGTGATCATCGGAAGTCCAGAGAAGAATCTTATTGATAGCTATAATGCGAGATGACACAAAAAACAAGATAATGGGCGCGATCTAACACTCCGTCCCAGATCCATAGAGAGCATCAAGGCTACCGAATCCTCAGCCAATGTGGTACTGGAGCAAAGAATGGACCTGCACGTAGGTGACATGTCCCACGTGGTCCTGGAGAAGGGGAGTCATCTCAGTACACTGGAAGTGGGTTCAAATTCTACCGTTATAGTGAATGATCACATGACCCTGTCTCTTTCGGTAGCACATGACACCATGGGTGTGCTCGTGATGGCCACTGGACATTTGGACGTTGATGATATCACCTTGGTGTTACGAACTGGTACTAGCTTGGTGCCCCACCGGAGTACTTGAAGCGTGCATGCTCTGCTACAGAGGATGGACTAACCTTACACGGAGCGGTGCTTTTCAAGAATGGGAGTGCAGCTGTCTCTATAGACCCTGAAGGCATGATGTTGACCTGCAGTGTTACCGGTGATACGGTATACCGAAGCGCTTACAAGGCTCTGAATACAAGAGAAGGGGAAGCGTTTTATTACCAGGTCTGGAGAGAGCGGTTTGACGCTCTGGTCCGTGCAGGCCTGGATGAAATTACTGTCACGACACCGCATGGGGATAGAGTTGTATCCACCGCATCCCAACAAATAGTAATGAGGGTGGACAAGAACAGTAAAAGTATTCACCAGAGCTTCGGTAAGCGCTCAGTTGAAATGGAATTGCTAGTGGATCATGACGTGACTCGGTGTGACCTATCGCTGTATGGCCCGGGTCTACAACAACCTATTGCTGCATGGGATCTGATTGTTTCCCCGCTCGGTCTTCGGGATGTACGTGTCTGTAATGCACTGATGAGCGGAGTATATCCCCAGGGATCTAACTTTACCAGCCGGGTAACCGTTACAGTTAAAGGGTTTGGCATATCCGCACTAAAGCGTAGAGAAAGTGGTCAGTACGAATCACCTGAGGGGTTGAAATCCCATACCGGACCTGATGTCGACACCATTCGAATTTTGTTAAATGAAGATGTGACTATGGTATTCAAAGATCAATTTTCAGGTATGGAGAGGGTTATACCCGCTCACTATGGGGAAGTGTTTCTAAAGAGGGGCTATGATGACGAAGACATGTTGATTCACGGTGTTGAAATGATGACACCTAGTTGGTAGTATTAGCAGAAATGTGTGGATGTCAATACGTAATACTTCTTCTACTGTTTTCCTAGTGCCTGTTTCACAGCTGTTAATAAAATGCCATAAACACAGACAAAGACTCGTTATTTCCGTATGTCATAATGTATGTTATTTCTATGCATCTCAACATCCATATGAAGCCCCACAGGGTACCCATCCCATGTTGCTGACATAAGTTCTGTTATGTTAGTACGCCCACTAGAGGGTTGTTCTAGAGTTTCTATATCCAAACCGGGAAACCGGGGTCCGCGTAGCCGAGCTGGAGTGCAAGTGTGGAGATGTTAGGTGGCCTTTATGCTCATATATAAGCATCTAAGCCTCACTCCCAATTAAAGGGTAGGGTGCCCATCATCCATTACTTGTGGCCATTCTCACTATCATTTCAGATATACTTAAACCATAGGCTAGCAGCCATGAGAGTATTTTCAAAATCGAAGATGTCGCTAATCTCCCAGGGAACCGGTGAGTGTGTTGACGAATGCAGAAACAGAGCCTCGCTGGACACCGAGACCAGGCAACTCGTGAAATCTTTCCTAGGAGACTTTACTGAACATTTGAAACCTAGGTGGAACGAAAGCAAAGCTCTGTCAACAATGAAACAAGTTGTCACCAAATCATTGGACAAACACAGATACTCATACAATGGTAGGTAGTGAATTCTGATATCACGGTTTAGGCTACATACCCAGCGTGTTTAACGGGTTTACATTTGGACCTTTTGTTTAAGGTATGCTCTACAGACTGTCCTTGGGTGACAGCCCAGGGGATTACGTGAGATTCGTGAGTGTAATCGCCAACAGGCTCTTCGCAGATGGGACCACAAACTGGGGCCGCGTTGTCAGCCTGCTCGCGTTCGGGACTGTGGTGTGCCGGTACCTCAAGGATAAGGGCAAAGACAACTGTGTGGAAGCGGTGGGACAGGAGATCTCCATGTACCTACTGACAGACCAGAGAGACTGGCTGGTAAAAAACAACTCCTGGGTCAGTTCACTAATCACTGAGAAATCGTGCGCTGTCTTGTCACTCTCTGGGTTTAATGTAATGTCTATTTCAATTATGCACAGGACGGATTCGTGGAGTTCTTTCGGGTAGCAGAGGAGTCTACATTGAGAAACGTACTCCTAACATTTGCTGGCTTCGGGGCAGCGCTGGCCATGTTGAAAATGTATGTGGTCACTGGAAAGAATTTGTACATGTAGGCATATGTAAATCTACACGTAATAAATGGTGTGACCGAATATATGTTTTTTTGGTTGTTGAATGAAACCGCACAATCTCAACAGTACACTACATTAGGGTCGGGTACCAATAGAACACATGGATACTTGGAACAGAGTACACAAGATGCATAAATCAAAGTGTAAACTTTATTTATAACCAATATATGTACATTGTCATATGAGAACTGTGAAATAACAGTGCTTGTAGAGACATATTGAGATCATCAATGACATCGAAACAATCTTTGTGTGTAGAGCCAGTGGTCTCTTCTTCAAATTTAAATAATCCTTAGGATGGGCTGTACAGTTCCCCATCTAACCATAGTAAGGACTGTAGTAGGCTCTCTGTGTTGGTGTGATCCACGGTGTTTCCAAAGAGTTCCATCGCGATATGGTCGAATTCAAAGTTCCTAACTGACAAGCCCTCCGTATCCATACACTGTCCTTCGCCAGGGTGAGATTCGGACTTGAATATCAGGTTAGCAGTGGGGATACACCCCAAATGGACATCATGGGTTTCACTCAGGATGATGTGAGAATCTGAACTCGGCTCATTAATATCAATCCAGATGACTTCTGGGGACTCACTCTGGACAACCTTCACTTCATGGGATGGTCCCCATATTTTATCCAGAGCCTGTTTCCAGTAGAGATCCATATGAGACTGTAGCGATGTAGAGGTTCTATAACATCTGTTGTTGACTTTAGTTACAGCACCAATTGCCACCAGCACGCTGAAAATGTCATACAATCTGCGGAGTGTAATGTGAAATCGTATAACGAAGTCCTGGACGTATAACAACCCGGTACTAGTGCGCACATTATGGTACATGATCCCGACGTTGCGTTTCAAACTGTCCTTCCTACATTTCAATTCCTGGTACCTTTGGGTGGTAAGCTTGTATTGTTTTTTATCTTTACGAAGTAGTCCAATGCCTTCCAGGATACAAAGGATGTAGTATACACTCTGTGGATCCGTTTTTCTTAGCATGACTCGTGAGATTGCAGACCTGTAGGTGATCGTGTGCTTGGTCATTAGGAATCTTAACACCCGTCTTGCAGTTTCGGTCATACGAGATTTGGTCACACACGCTTCCCTGGGTTCAGACGAACAAGGCATAATTACTACCGCGACACGGTGCAACACGCAGCGCCCAATAGGTTCTCTAGAAGAGAGCAGTAACATATGTCATCTATACTCCTGTAACACCATGTATTTAAGGCTACTTAGAGCGTGAGCTTCTAAATGGGTGGGCTCATGTTCATACATCCAACCGAGGGAGCAGAGTATTACTGATCCGTCCGACCTAGGTTGTGCCAGCGGACCATGACTTGTTATCCAGCCGTATACAAGTTCCAACAACTGTTAAGTCAATTGCTCACTTTGTGTCCAACCACACCGAACCGGCCAACCATGGTTCCTTTAGTCTATGTACGGAAAGTGCCCTGTAATAACAATTCCGATCCAGCAATGGTCCATCTGTCCAACCGAACCGGTCTATCCTGGGTTTATATAGATCCTGTTGGTGGTTGTGGACTGGCATTGAGCTATCTAACATATTTAGAGAGTTCTAGCAACTGTTTCTGCTACAATCATGTGTCAAGGTCTGAAAGTGTTCCGCTTCAGATTCAGTTTTAAGAGGTACACCACTCAAACGGACACCCGTGTACGGACTCGATTTACAGAGGCTAAGTGCGAGTTTGCATGGGTCGTTAAATACAAAGACAAGGTTGTTGGATTTGTCAATAGTAAAAAGCGACGATACATATCCAGAATTCAAGAAAAAATTGGGAATGGAGCAAAGATCGAAGTGGTTGCCAGTAGGATATCCGATGTTGACGCTGATAACGAATACCAAGCCATGATAAACGACGGAGGAGATGTAATACTACGCTTGGGGACCCCGGTGCAGAACGGTTGTCTGAAACTGCAAGTACGGAAGCGCACAGATAACACCAAGATCACCGGGCCTGATACAGCTAAGACCGCTGCCACTGGTGTCAAGAGAATGTGTATCAGGCTCAGTGACTGCAACATCGGTGTTGTAGGCTTTAAGAAAGCGATTCTGATGCGCTTCCAAAAGGAGACAGATGTAGGTATACAACAGAGCGATATTCCCTGCGTAGCTGACTCGAGTACCCGGTATCAAGGACCCGGGGTCAGGGAGCCAAAGGAGACCGATGAAGGTATACAACAGAGTGATATTCCCAGCATCGTTGACTCGAGTACCCGGTATCAAGGGCCCTGGGTGAAGGAGCCAAAGGAGACCGATGAAGGTATACAACAGAGTGATATTCCCAGCATCGTTGACTCGAGTACCCGGTATCAAGGGCCCTGGGTGAAGGAGCCAAAGGAGACCGATGAAGGTATACAACAGAGTGATATTCCCAGCATCGCTGACTCGAGTACCCGGTATCAAGGGCCCTGGTGAAGGAGCCAAAGGAGACAGATGTAGGTATACAACAGAGCGATATTCCCTGCGTAGCTGACTCGAGTACCCGGTATCAAGGACCCGGGGTCAGGGAGCTCAATCCGTATGTGGCTTTGATGCAGCACTACACGACCACGTCCCCGTCCCCGTACTGGAGGTGAGCTCACAGCTACTCATATAGGCCTGGATCACCACGTGTACCCAGGACATGCAATGCTGATGACCAGTGGGTTCGTTTAGCATGAAAAGCAACGCATGGCGAGGTACAGAGAGTGTATCGCAGTTTGACCGCAGCCTGGGCAAACCATTCTAGTGGAATCCAGGAACAATGAGAGGATGATCCTGTGGCAGTCTTGCGTTCAACGTATGGACCTGTGGTGATGAATACCACCATTACAACAGCATTACCATTGATCCTCTTAGTCATCCTAAACCATCTTGCCAACCTGAAGTGGGTTCCTTTAACACATATATGTACTGTATACCCAGTTACTTGATATAATTGCTATATATTATGTTTTACTCTGCACTAGAATGAAACAGTGATGTGCAACGGGATACATTGGCACCTAAGATAAAAACACTTGTTACATATGTTTTGCAGTGCTTGTATTAAAATCGTTTGTACAACACAACCTGTGTACAATGTCATTTTCTATGTACCCCAGGTTGTCAATTGACCGGTTGGGTGTCTAACCACGGGTGTGTGTAATTATGTTTTTTTTTGTCCGGCTAGCTTGAAAGAGCAATCTAACGGCTGGAATACAATTATGTAGAGGAGTAAGGTACACCCCTCTGGTTTACCATCCAACCAAGGAGCTAACGTGCAGAAGAAACACAGTCCTTGCGCACTCCGACCACAAATGCCCGGGCAGGAGTTAGTACCTCTATCACAGCCAGATTTCTGCTGACAGGACTGTGGTTTGATGTTTTACTAGTGTGTTTAGGCATCCGTGGACGGACTGCGGCTTTCACTACAACAGTGGGGACATCGGCCGTCCGCATATTACCGCCCGGGCAGAGTACCGCTAACACACCCATATTTGTGCTGAGAGGACTGTAGCTTGTACTATATAACCCAACCTTTCACACCTGACCACGTACAGTTTCTCTGCAACCAGAACTGAAGCTTTATACCTATCAGAATGGAGAATTATATACAAGACTCCATTATTGGCACTGGCGCTTACGGAACTGTGTACAAAGTCAAGTGTGTGAAAACCGGAGAGTGGTTTGCTTTGAAATGTCATTCCTACGGGGCAGAGGATGCAACTGTGAGAGAACTCTCCTGTCTTACAGCCCTAAAGGGTCACCCTAATGTGATCAACATGCTCGACTGCTTCGTTGACCAAGGACTAGGAATAATATCCACGCTTATGCCCTACGTGCCTTATACGTTGAGTGAAGTGATCCACAACGGACACGGCCTGAAATTTCAGGTCTACCAAGGCCGCGAGATACAGTTGCTCCCGTTAACTTTTGTTGGTCATTTTTCCGTACAGGTGGCTAATGCCCTTTCCTACATGCACAGACTGAATATGGTACACAGGGACCTCACGCCTTCAAATGTGCTGCTGACAGAAGATCTCACTGTTAAAGTGGCCGATATGGGGCTTTCGAGACTATCCTCCAAACGGATGAGCCCAACTGTGGTCACGGAACCATACAGAGCTCCGGAATTATTTGATCCTAAATGTCAGGAGTACACTTGTGCCATAGACATGTGGAGCCTGGGGGTGATGATAGCAGACGCAATGGAAGGTCAGGTGGTTTTCTCAGGACGTAAAATCCACAGGGAACCGGTGTCCACGTACCAGATCATTGTAAGGACTCTATGTCCCAAAGACCACCCCAGTGCCGACATCGCATCCTGGGACCCTGACACCATAATACCCAACGTTATGGAGTGTGAACCTGTGAAAAGAATAGTGTTCCGATTGCTTGCTTTCCGTGAGAACGAGAGACTGTTAGCTCACGCGCTGCTCGAGGACACGAAATGGATCAAGCTGTCTCGTATGACCCGGGAAGAGAAAAATATGGTCATAGACCGTATTGCGCGAAAGGGAACGCAATGTTAATTTTAGAAGCTGAGACCAAGAACAACAGGGACACGTTGATAATGCTCAGTGTATATTTTTATTTGATACGTTTCATTATGTATCATTGTAAATGCTCAATAAACCATGTAATATAAACAAAAGACAGGTGTACATTATCATTAAAATGTGTACTGGGAAAGTTATCACATAATGGTTTCGTATGCAAGTAAAAAAAAATACAGTATTGTAGTTTACATTATTGCTTGCATGACACTCTATATAGCCTCACATATAAGTGGTTCCTGTGAGGCTATATAGCAACCATCAGCGATGCCATCATAATGAAAAGAGGTATCAGGAAACTGTTTGTTTGGATAGTAGACCCGGAGGACTTCCATGATCTTTTAAACTCCTCCAGCTTCCTCTTAAAGTCATGCAAACCTGCAGAGAGAGACAGTGAGAAAGTCATAATAAACAATCAGAGAAAAGAACACAAAACTCACTTTCGCTCACGTTGACCAGGTTCACGGTTGTCCTGACATCCTCCAATGTCTTGAGCTCTGGCATCACAACCATTGGTTTCCTGGTAGGTGTTGCAGTGGTGAGTTGGACATTTGAGCATGAACCACCAGCCGGACCATGTCTCTGATACATGAAATACTGGTATGGTATATCACCATATCCACCAAACATGTCCCCGTCGCGAATGATGAAACAACATTGAGCTGGGCTTCGCATTCTGCCCATTGTATGATTCCACACTTCGATTAGACTCCACATTTGATTATTATCGGGTTGTATGTACAGCATAGAGATTCTAATCACACCATCGAGCGGGCTAATGAACGCTGCGTTCGTAACCTTGTCCACTTTGGCAGTATAGTAGAACATACCGCATGGCTGCACCTTAGCGCTCAGATGGAAACTCTCGCTCCCTACCGTGTACATGCCTTCGTCGGTACAAGTTAGGACGCGAATGTAAACTCGGTATCCCACCGGGGTCGCGTTCACCTGGTATATGTGTTCACTAGCGTACACGAGTTCACTGTCTTTGTAGAAAGGCTGAACTGGGCTTTCCAAGTACCCCGGTAGTCTGACACTAGTTCCCATTACACCTATGATGGTAATGGGTTCAATTCGCTCAGCTGTAAGACCTTTTACTCTTTTCAACACACAACAGTCCACTGTCACAGTTGCCATGAACAGCAGACACATTGCGATAGGAATGTACATTTTTCTAGCGATCCGTTTCGTTTACAAGTGTGAAAAAGACTTGCGTTCTCGAATGCACACACACAAGGAGCAGAGTGTAATACTGTGGCGCAGTGGAGCCCTTATATGCATGCTGAAACCAGACACTGTCAAATCACCAGCCTGGATAGGCTGAGAACTTACATAACACCCACAACGCTATGTGTATGGTTTCAGGGAACCCAAGCCCTCGCACAGTACGTGACAGACTAACAACATTCTAGACTTGGAATCTGAGAATGGTCGGACCATCCGACCACTGCTGCGTAAGCCGCACAAACTCTTGAGAGTTTCAGTGGCTGGGCATGGGGAACCCTGGTAGATTGTTGAGTGGTAAACAGAATAACGTAGCACTCTCATACAGATGTCACAATGTTTATTACACAACCAGCTCACATAGAATTTGCGTGTCTACATACACACGTTACACAAACATGATCAAAATACACACGCTAGTAATGCTTCTAGTTTGTTCAGTATAAACTCGCTTTTCAGCGAGTGGTATTCGTGGATAAAGACAGTATCATGGTTGTAATTGAGCTCATATTCACACTTAGGATCTCTCTCATCTTCCTCAGCTTGTGATTTCCACTTTAGAGAGATACGTGCAACCCACTGAGACATCGTAATGTATGTGATATTATCCTCTGTGCACACGAGATACCAATCCAATCGAATATCCTCTTTCCGCTTGCCTGAAAAGACACCCAACCACTTAGTTTCTCTCATTGTCACCGGTTTATAACTGTCCAGAGCGGCATGAGCGATCTCTAGCTCTGTAGGGAGAGGATTGTTGTCCACACTCCACCTGTCGAGATATTCCGGGTTACAAAACGATTCTGCGTTCACCACGGTCACTGTACCGAAACAGTTGAGAAAGCAGGATACCATCTCCGTTCTAACCCCCGTGATACCGATCAACGCTCTGGGTATGTAACTGGAAGAAACAAACAGTACACGAGTGTGGAAAGTCCTCTTAATCAGGTTCAGTTTATTGGTTATGTACCGTGTGTACGCATCGACAAGTTGCCCTTGGTCCAGAGGGGTTGTGTACTCTTCCATACAAGATGAGTCCAGGTCTAATAACATGTCATGCCCAAAGTCTTTATCCACCACTTTTCCATTCATGAACAGACGATACGCGTCAAGCTCCTGCTTACCTGCTCTGATTATTACATAATCAACAGAGAAGTTACCGTAAACTCCTCTTGGGTTCGCCATGGTATAACGTGTACTGATTGTGTTATGTTAAGTTGGGAGCAAACAGAGCTGCACCCCCTTAATGTATGATTAACGGTCGGTTAGAAACAGTCTGGTCAATAGATACCCAGCTGCACTGGCAATAAATGTTTCTATGCAACATCAAGTGCAGAATCTTACGGTAGGATTATTGGTTGACATCATGCATATCCTAACGTATTCTTTACATGCTGAGTACATACAATAACAGGCTACATCAGTTGTGAACTCAGGGTGTATGTGCAATATAATTTGTAATAAAAACAAAACGCACAAACACATCTTTATTACGGTGTATTTTGGATCACAATCGCTTTCACTGTGCATCATCGTGGTCACAAACTGAAAGTGTACAACCTAGGCATTACATGAACAATCTTTGCCACATTCCCGGATTCTTCGGGTTTCCGCTCTCCGTAGGGGTCGGACAATTTCAGGACTGTTTGGTGGTACACATAGCCCTAACGTGCCTGCTCCGCTTACATGATCCTGGGTTGACCGGTGTCACTAACCAAGATCTTAACCTAAAATTGTCCGCCCAAGTGTCATCCGACCATTGTACCATGCTCGTACCCACTGCTACGTTTTTGTCCAAGTGTCACAAGCACTGCTGCTGTACACAAAATTAACCTATAGCATATGTTACTTCAGAGTTACTTGTAATGGTTATCATTCTGAGTAAGAACAATCACAAACTGTCAAGGTGCACAGAGTCACTTTACTTTATTGTACAAAAAAAAAAAGTTACATGGTATGAAATGAACTCAGGTATTTTCTAAACTAAATACTGTCCAGGTGTTTGAACACCCAGGCATCATGTCTATCGCACTCGCCCATGCGGTGGGAGCATACTTCTAACAGCTGAGCATCCTCATCCAAAGAACCGTTGAACAGGTCTCTGCATTGGACCACCTGGTTTCTGTCCACGTTCCCAGCTTGTAGAGCATCTGTGTTCCACATTGCAGGATCACTATCAGCAAACAACTCAGTTTCCTCCTCGGGTCCCCAGGGAGAAATAACAGGAAGGGTATTCTGCTCAAGCTCATCCACGTAGAATTCCCCGGGCGGATTTAAATCATCGAGCATTAAGAATGCGCTGGCACACAACGCCTGTATCCGGGCAAGCAGCTCCTCGTACCGGTGGGCAAACTCATCCCCGTAGGCCTTGTACTGATCCACAGGCATGCGGATGAAACGGGTGAAACTCATCTCCTTGAAAAACATGGCACACTGGGACATTCCCATGAGCTTCAGGGCCTTCATTGTTAGCGGGGCACGCTGCCCCTGCTCCTGAGACTGCATCTGGTGCTGCTCACGTGCTTCACGCTGTGAATGCATGGTGTATGATGTTTTATGAAATATTATTAGTTTGAAAAGGTTCTCCTTGCTCTCAAGAGGACTTTGACTTTGAACACTATGTACTGACACCGATACCCTGTAGACAACCTGGATATTGAATAAAAGAGTGAAGCGAAACTCTTGTTTCTCTTGTAATGTATTCCGAACTTGAGCTTTCACAACTCTGACCCAGTCCTACAATGTCACACAGCCTAGTAGTCTTCTACTGTTTCCGTCCCATGGCACACACCAACACACAACCTGCCGGCCACTGTTTGCAGACGAAAACACACAAGTTCACATAAATTTACTTTGTTTGAACATCCTGATCCTCCAACCTAGGGCGTTTGTTCTTCTTCACTCTCTGCGCATGCACCAACTCTCTTCTCTGCTGAGCATGAGTCCTTTTATGTCCTTGGTCACCTTTCAGAGTCAACTCCCCCAGAGGTTGCCTTTGATTCGTATGCTCTTGCGTGTTACTACCCTGACTCGTACCCTGTCTCAGTGCGAGCGCTGCAAGACCGTTTGACTCCCGCAGAGCACGTATCATGGCACTGAGGTTCCTTGAATGTGCAGCACTCGCTGTTATGAGCTCTCCCTTGACAGACATAATGGTCGCAGCGTAGTCCCGTTTCAACATCTCTACAGTGAACACATCGGCCCCGTGAATGCTGCTAAACACCTCAGTCGCGTCCTTCCACTCCCAATCCTCCTCTAGCTCAAACAAGTACCCGCGATTATCACAGTTGCCTCTTAAAAGTATCTTGTCCTGATGATACACAGTCCGCGTGGTGCAAAACGAACTAATGTTTGCCACGGGTACACCCGAGTACTCGGGTGAGTACACACTCAGTCTGGGTCCGTGGAATGTGCCCCTCGGTCCGAGTCTAGATTCTCTCAGGTGCTTTTTATCGTAAGCCTCCTTAGGTGCATTCCGAGACATTGCTCTTCTGATAACTCCCCCGTAATACAAGGGCGCGGAACACCGGAACGTCTCCCCTCCCAGCCCGCATTTGTTGAACGTGAGTTCGTTGAGCGGTTCGATGACCGCCGTCGCTTCCAGTATCACAGAGCACACAGGGTCCTTGTTGAAGTCCAATGTGAATATTACTCTCTGCGTACGCTGCTCCTCGTGCTCGCTCTCATTCGAACACTGTCCAAAAGCATTCATCTCTTCAAATTCTCCTTTCTCGTATGCCTTGAGCATGGCTGCACCCAGCTGATCCCAAAAGCCTGAGTGAGAATTTGGCGCGTATAAGGCAAGTATATCGTACACCGCCTCGAGTGGCAATGTCACGGAACCTACTTTCTTGTAAGGACCCGAGCGGCCTCTCGTGGTGTGCGGAGCGTTGTGGTTTGTTGCGTATCTGTAGGTGCACAGTTTGTAGTTCCTCATAGCAGGGTTCTTACCCTTACGAGCGGGGACCTTGCATGTTGAGCACATCATGAGCATCTCGTGTGCTAGATCATTACCGCCCTTGATCTCCTTTTCCGGGAAGAACATAGTATCTATACCCGAAATGCACAAGTTGCCATTATGCAAACCACTCTTCAGGTGTTGCTCATGTATCTGGGTTAAAAGGTACCCTAGCGCTTTGCAGGCAAAGTGACCCTGTGTATCGACTGCACGGGGACATATGTCCGGAAGACAGGCCGCCGCACACAGCTTGTAGACTGCATTGACCTCCAAGCAGATCTGTCCGAATGATAGCTTGTTCAGAGCTTTCAGTCTGTTCTTGTTCATCTGCCTCATGAAACTCATCAAGTCGGGCCAGTCCTTCTCCTGCGGGATCTCGGTCCATGGAGGGATCCATATGTCAAACACAAAGTGACACGCCAACTTCATACCCTCAGAAAATACCAGCTGGTTGATGCAGAAGGAGACCCTGTGACTGAGGACTCCCGTGCATACAATGTGGCTAGCGTATAGGGCAGCCACGCAAGCGTCCCTGGCCTTGTCGAATCTCACACTGAACTGTGTAATCTCAGAACCAGCGATCATTGTCGCTGACTGGATAAGGTTCTGCCTGTACAGGCACACTGTAGCTACACTATCCATCTTCTGTTTCTCCACAGTGTCCTGTATCTGCTTGGTGCTACGTGTGCGAGTCACATGCTCAGGGAACTCGGATCCCATGATCAGAGACCTATCGGCCCACGCGTCACTCACAAACCCCATCGTATTGGTGTTCCACACAAATCCGCAGTTGTGCACCGAATGATACTTAACGGTGTCCACCTTTCCGCTGCTCATATCTCTGGTCACCACATCGCTCTCTAGTACACTGGTGTCCAGGAGGTTCTTGAACGTATTGGGGATCACGTTGGACTCCTTGTCTATGGATTTTATGTTCTTCTCATGGGTTATATGAGCGTCGTCTATCATGACCACGCTAGCGGTCCTCTTCTGCTTGTACTTGAACGCTTGCGGGGTGAAAGATGTCAGCGTCTCTATGCAACCTTTTACTTTCCTGAACTGGTAGTTCAGCACGTTGTTTGCGTAACTCTTGCCCTCTCCCGGTCCGGTGATGTTGAAGAGCATAATCCGTTCGATTGTGTATCTGGGAGCGCTGTTCGTGATAATGTAATTGAACGTGGTAGCCGCTTGAAACAACCTGCCAACCTGCAGGCTGTCGCAAAACATGTATCGCACCAATGAGTGATCGTACACTTTCAACGGATTCAGGCAGCCTGGGTGTTCCTGGTATCCGTCGTGATTACCTGGAGCGAGGTACAGCGACTCGTGGATCTCGGTGAGTCCCTGACCGAGAGACAGGCTCGAGTTGCTCATTGTGTCATCTATCACATCACATAAACCTTCGTACAGTGACTCATTCTCACTGACCCGGTTCCTCACCAGGATAGTGAAGACCATATCTGCTATGCTCTCGAACTGCCTGCTGCCTGTGTACTTGACTTTCATTTCTTTGCTCAAGCGCTCAAGTTTACCCAGATGAGGGTACAAGTGTGCTAAGTAGTAGATGTGATCCTCCCTGCTCACGATGAAGGGGTGACGCTCGGTTGAGTTGTAGAAACAAGAGTATGCTGTCTGACACTCTCCGATGCACGCTTCCGAGCGGCCCTGAATGCTCTTTCTGTTGCAATAACACTGGCCAGTGTTCAGCAACGAAGCGAGAGCACGTGTCCTGCGTTTGTGCTTAATGTCACGTAACACCTTGTCAATGCGGGTCTTGGTAATAGGCACGTGCCTGTGGATCAGGGATTTAACAAACAATTCTGGTGTCTCCCTCTCGATAAGTTTTTCTAGAGAGTACCTGAACACCAACAGTCCTCTGATGTTCACCTCGCTGCTGCTTCCCGAAGAACCGTTGAGTTCGCTTGTGAACGCGTTCAATGTGTCCACGAATCTCATGTCTTCAGTTATGTTCGCGTTATACCCCGTTTGCATTATTTTCTGTTTCAGCCATTGCGTGCATGTGAGTGTGTACATGAGCGAAATGAACATCTCTTTGCCTTCTCCTTCACTCTCGCTATCGGTGATCCTACCTATGGAGTTCTCCAGGGTCTTAAGATTTAGGTTCGTTATAGGCTCTGGTAATGCGATCACCTGCCTACCCGACTGACAGGCTGGCGTGTACATGGAACCCTGTAGTTCCTTGACTTTCTTCCTGTCCACCTTGTTAGCATTCAGGGTGTCGCTGCGGATATCTACCCAATCGAACACAGAAGCTAGTTCTCCCGCGCTGTCTCTCATAACTATCATAGCAATGTTGAGTGACGCTGCTTTTTTCCTTACCAATTGCAGTCGCATGAATGCGTTGAACGCTTCCTCTAGCGTTTCATTCAACCCAGGAGATGCTCCTTGATGTGAGGATGTTTCATGGTTGTTGCCACCCCCAGTGTCATCTGCCCTGAATACGTCCATGTTGACATTCATGGCCATGAGACTGAGCAGCTGGGAGCCAGACACATGCCCCTCCGTACCATACGAACGGGTCAGTCTGTCCACCCTAGATTGCACACCGAGGTTAGAGGATTGAATGTTTGTCTCGCATGAGTACTCATTGCTCATGTCTAATACAAAACAGAATAAACGTCCTTGAGCAAAATCCTCTCTGATAGCAGGTGACATGCTGCGGAAATCTGTGTTCTCCAGAGTAACTTGTAGAAATTCCCCTTTGCAGCAATATGTCAGGTATAGGAGGAATTGAAAAGTGGCTCTGTCATTTGGTGACAATGCACCAAAGGAAAGCTCGTCAGAGACCTTATCGTGCAATATGCCACTTTCGACTGCGAGGAACAACGCTTTCCTATTGGAAGGTACCTTGATCCTTTCTACCACAGCTGTATTTGCCTCTCTGTGAGGCAACACATTACATTCGGGTGACATACTCTTAACTTTCTTAGCTGCCATGCCTAGCTAGAGTTGGCTCATCTGTTCTAACGGAGAGACAATGAGTACACAGTGCACTAAAAGGTTTAGCCTTGAAAGACTGGTTGTGATGTTTTATTACTCTTCAAACGTGGGCCATGCCATGCCTATATGGACACCTGAGTTTGGATCGGACACATAATACCCGGTCGGATGATTCAGACGGAATGGCTTGCACTAGCCAGCCAGGCTCTAAAAAGTCAACAGTGAGCGGCTATGTGATCCTTGGTTCTCTGGGACCCCACTTGATAAATGCCCATTTCCTTCTCTTTGGAAACTTGGTCCTTGGCTCGGGTGCGGTGTGTTACTCATGTTGAATGCGTGCTACACAAATGGGCTATCCAGCTCTCTTAGACCTGTAGTCGGAAGGAAAAGCTAACAAAATCTTGCTAAACACCGTAGCAAGCTGGCTTCTCAATCATGAACCAAGCGGTTCCTTTCGTTGACCTTTTCCCTAACATCTACCCTGAGCGCAGGACCGTACACCCTGAGCGGGACCCTACTTTGGTCGGGGTGATGATCAAATCTGTCCTGTTTCACAGCGAGGAAGAGGCGCTCTTGTGCAGAGGGTTGGTGGTGCAGGCCCGTGATATCCGTATCTATACCACTGTACACTTCAGAGTCACTGGTATTTCGCCTGTTGTGGGCTATGACCTTGACTTGATTCAAGATCAGGATTACGAGGAAGAGACCTGGGAGCTGATACGGGGAACGTGGACAAAATACTTTGCTGCTGCGCCAGTAAACATCCATGTTCTTCATGATGACATTAAGAGAAAAGTAAATGCTCAGGTGTTCCCGCTCAAGTGTATATCCTTGGGAAAAAAGTACATAAAAACCGTAAGGGGTGCGCTGACCTTCGGAGACTTCTGCCCGGACTCTGGCTACTACATTGCTCGTGACGGTAACACACCTGCCCTATGCTCCCAGGTTATGTTTGGCAGGGTGTATTTCATACCTGGAAACAAGCTGAACCGGGTCCTCTCAATCTCAGAACTCGTCTATGACCATGACAGATCGGAGACTGAGGCAAAGCTCTTTGACAGTAAACACATGCCCTATTTCTACAAGGCAGCGTGTCTGGATATCGAGACTGTATTTGACAAATCGTACAGAGATAAGTCCCTACGTTGCGAGTCTTTCTCCTACAGGGAGCCCTACTGTACGGAGCAAATTATTGCGGACATGACAACGTGCAGGAATAACATGGTCTGTAAGTTAAACACGAGCAGGAAGCAATTTCCCGGACAGAGTAAGAACGTATCAATCCCTGCTCCTGCTCTCGACATGCCAGGCCAGCAGCACGAGATAACCTGCGTGTCTCTCGTGATCCTGAACTCCCATATACCCAAGACCTCACATGAACATCACAGGAAGAAGCTCATAGTTCTCTTTAACAAATGTAAGGTAACTCACAACAGCCCTGAGCCAAAAGCAGACCATGATCTTGCCAAGCGCGCAGGAATAGACAATGTTTCAAGGATTCGATTTTACTCGTGCTCCGGTGAACTCAAACTCTTGGAGACAATGATCCAACTGTTACATCACTACGGTATAGAACTCCTGTACGTGTATAACGCTGAGTTTGACATCCGGGTGATCGAGCAGCGGGTCCATTTCTACGCGGACCCAAACTACACCAAGCGCTTACACGGAGCTACCAAGCAACGGTGTGTCTCATTGTTGCGAGACTGGAACGGACTCTTTGTGACCAGGGCCCTGGCAGAGGACGTGGAACCTTTCTTCCAGTTTGAAAATGTTCGTTACCTGAAAATGTACAAGGAGATGCTCGGTAGCATAAATCCGTTGTTGCATAAAGGGACCCTGACCGAGTACAAGCTCCGCATGATATCTGTGCACATTGACAAGTTCAACAAAGAGAAAGCAAAGTTGGGGCACTTTAAAATGAACAGCTGCGGTATGAACATCGTAGATCTGTACAGGATGGCTGGGACCAGAGAGATAAAGTTTGCGTGCACCAGCATGAAGTTGAATGACGTGGCACCGTTTGTCATCACCAAGGTGAGGGAGCTGCACAGGAAGCCCCCAAAGGAACCCAGAAAGCTTTGCAAGCTGGCAGACGTAGGTTATTCTAAAATGGACGAGATGATGACAATGGGAGCAAAGAGTCTCTTCGCAGTGCTCGTCTACAACTTGGTAGACTCGCAGCTGTGCGCTAGGCTGGCTAAAGTCCTCAATCCCGTATCTGCTCTGTTCCATCGATGTAGGACCACTCTCAATATAGACGTGGTGGTACACGGGCGTGGGGATAATTTTGGTGGCTTCGTGCAGAGTATTCACTCGGTTCAGATCCCTCAACTCAAGTTTACACTCGATACTCTCAGAGTGAAAGCTGGACCTGTGGGTATGACATTAAACAGCCGCCTGCGATGGGATCCTAAGCTCAACTCTGACAACGGAGAAAGCGAGAAGTGGAAAGGGGGCGCCGTGTGCGATCCTCTCACGGGCCTACACTACTCAGGACCCGGGATGGGCCTGGAGCTCGCGTTTGACTTCTCAAGTATGTATCCATCCATCATGTGTGCTCTCAATATCTCCCCTGAGACCACCATCCCCTGGCCTCCCGTGAATTTTCCCCACGATCTATCCGGTTGGGTGTGTTACAACTGGGAAGCTGAAGGGTTTGAGTACGCAACGCTCATTCTCAAGTACGAAAAGGACCAGGGTGCTTTTGTCCGTGCTCCGGCCATATTATCTTCCTCGGTGGAGTACTATCTCAACCAGCGAACCGAGTTCAAGATGAAACTCAAGAACCCTGACATTAGCGAGGCTGAGCGGGCGTACTACAAGACGCAGGAGGGCGAGTGTAAAGTGCTGGCTAACTCATTCTATGGAACGGCTCCCCACCCGTGCGGTCCTCTCATATCCGGACATGGTAGGCGTCAGATTTCCGTGGTAAACAGCTGCGTGTCTAGCTTCTACCAGTACCGCTGCCCCGTAGTCTACGGGGACACGGACAGTGTAATGGTCTCCGTTGGATACGGACCGGGGGACATTGCTGAGAGGAACGTGTCCGAAGTATACGCACGCAGCGGAGAGGCAAGCGTTTGCGAGGCAGAGGAAGGACTCCTTGAGAGCTTCGCCTGTAATGCGCGTGCGGCTTTGAGCGACAAGTTTAAGCGGGCTAGCGCGCAGGTGCCTGCCTTTCTGGACTATGTGCACACAGAATTGGTGGAGGACACTCTCAAAAGGATGTACTTGATAGGCAGAGGTAACACACACCAAAAGGTAGTCAGAGACCCGAGAGGAACAATTACCAAGGAAGGATACCCAGTCTACGTGGCCAGTGTCCCAGGATCCAAAGATTTTGTGGATGTGACCGGGCCCTTCGTGAAAGACAGGAGAGTCAAGCTAGAATATGAAAACAGTTGCTCTGTGTACTGTCACGTAGCCAAGAAGACCTATGTGGCTCTCACTCACACCGTGAACGGCACAGGTGATCTTTCTTCGGTCTCCGTTAAGGTCAGGGGGTTGGCAGCCTTCAAAAGTATGCGCTCCCCATGTGATTCTGCGGTAACGGACACCTTCATAGCGTGCGTGATGAGGGGAGACTGTATCAAACTGGAGAGGGACCAGCTCTCGTGCTTTTCCACCTCCCCGTGGCACCAACTTAGGACCGGAGACGTAATCCTGTACCTGGAACATGAACCCAGTGTGAACGGTCTCGGTCAGTGGTTGGAACTGAATCAAGCTGGCACGTTTCTTATTGCTTACAGAGTGGAAAATGTCACTACGTTGCAACTGGACTCTGGTTTCTCTGCGGTGTCTACGAGACTCGTCTCCGTGCGTGGCTACGAACCGGGAAAGCATAATACTCTCACGGTGAGAACGCTGTACAAGGACTGGAAATACTGTATGAACCACATGTTCTCAAGCACCCAGGCCATCCTCAGAGACCTGCTTGCGTGCAAAGCGGCTGAACTCATCGCCTCCAAGATGGGAGCGGGGTTCTTCCCTTGGAGCAGTCTCATCAAATCCGCAAAGAACAAGCGCTTTAGTCAACAAACGCTGGATCGCTTGAAAGTGGGCAACTCCAGCGTAAAAACCACATACGTGGAAATTGTAAAGACGTGGCTACAACAGATCACAGGACTGTCCATAAAGCCTGTAGAGTGCAACGAGTATCACAAGTGTAACCCTTGCGAAGCTGCTTTTTACAGATACCCGTTGAACCTACAGGCCGAAAGAGGATGTATCATGGCGATGTTCGGAGGCTCGCTCATGTGCGAGGTCAAGCGCTCCGGATCGCGTGAAGTCTCTGAAAAAGATAATGGGTATGATTTCGAACGTGGATCCGAAAATGAAAGTGATGACAACTCGGACGATCATCAAGGACAGCACCAGGGAACCGATCTTGGGTCCTCTTCCCACACAGAGCTCACCCCCCACCCGTACCAGCCTTTAAACAAATGTTATGCCAACTCTAGGGTGTTGATAGCACACTACGCTGACCGTACCTTGGTCAACCGTTCTGGGAAGCTTGTGGCTCACTGCATCATAGACTACTGCTTGCCCCGCTACATGTATAGTTCTGCTCTGGGTACCCATAGCCTGGATGACTGCAAAGAGCACCTGCTCACCTCGGTCACCTCTATCAGACAGAGGTTGAAGAGGGCAACCGCGGTGTTCAACACCATAATGAACAACTGTCCCGAACACATGATACCGGCCTGTGGCACTCGGGAGTTGGAGCGCCTAAGGATAAACAGGGAGACTGTGGCTCGTTTTCCAGGTGAGAAACTCAAGGCCTGTATCAAGGTGATCACTGAGGACATGTCTCTAAAGCCCTGTGATCTCTACAGGAACCTAAGCGCTTTGCTTGGGAAAAAGCTCACCCACACAATGTCTGAAAGCATAGTGTCTCTCGGAACCGAAGATTCTTGCCTTGTCCCCAACTCGGACGTGTTCATTTCGCTTTCGGTGCCAACTGTCATGCTAACAGATGCTGGGATCGCTTCCTCAAATGGTAGTCTTTCCATAACGAGAAGCGAGCTGTGTGAGAGGACTCTAGTTGACCTGTCCGGTCTTCTATACCAGACCGTACTCATGTTGCAGATACACACGCCAGACGCGTTCAGCTCAGCGTCCGCGATGTACCCAGAGTCTGTTCTCTGCATCATGCCCTACTCTTGCTCCGACACGAACCTCATCCGAACATGGCTCGAGACCTTTAAGGAGAAGAAGTGGCTCAACCCAATCCGAGCCAAGCTCGGTAAGAGGAAGCATCCTAAGTCTGACTGCAGGGAGGTGACTTATCATTGCTCAGGCTGTAAAAACTTCTACAGGGACCTGTTCGCAAACAATGTTCCCGCGCACAGGCTTCTCATGTGTGTTTATGGACAAGATAAGAGGAGAAAGATAGGACAGTGTGTTAACGAAAAACGTTGGCTTTCTTGACCTCGCTTGGGTCCGGTCCCATCAACATACCCCTAAGTGTCATTCGGAAGAAAAAAACGAAATCCTCATATAGACACTTCCGTACACACATACATTGTGCAGACCCCTTTCGATAGTGTATGTCTTTTAACCTTACCCAGTTTACTAAACTCGGTCGAAGATGTCTTTCAGTCAGAAGGAGTACGTTTTCTCCCACACCATGACTAGGGTCAGTGAAGCACATCAGCCTGTGGTGTTCAAAATCGATTTGAGTGATCTCATACCTTTTGGGGAGTACAGCACTCTGTTTGTGATCGACAACATGAGCGTTACCGTGTACAAGCAAGGAACCTTGGAAAAGATTCCAGTCAGGTTCACTGTCGTGAACGAAAACAAAAAAAGGGTGCTCACGAGCGATCCGTGCAAGCTTTCATCCAAGTGGCAGTTGGACATCACCCGTGGCTCCTCCGTGAAGATAGCGGGCACCGAAACCATACCTTTCACTCACACCTTAGCTGTGTACGATGAAGAGAATAAGCAAGCTCTTGTAAATGTCTTAGCGTTCATGATGTCCAACAGCCTCTGGGCCTCGGACAGAGCGAGAGGGGCTTTCGATGTCCTTACCGGGTCCACCAGAAGCGAGTTTGAATTCACGTGCGAACTGTGTTCCCAAATCGGCGTTGCTTGCGCTATGAAAGGAGCCGGTGGATTCAACTCATTCTCCTTCCCTACGTGTGCGGACAACTGCATGTGCATTCCCTCCCAACAACCTGACGCTGACGATGACTATCACGCTCTCAGAAATCTCCTGACTCTCTTGCGATCTGCTTCATTTGACAACCTACACGTTGTAAACCGGATCACTCAGGAGATGGCGATGAACAGATCATTCCAAGATATCGAGTGTTCCTCTTTCCCTCCTAGACACAGGTACACGGGAAACATCGTAGTCCCATACGCGGTGATGAAATACATCTCCTCACTATACCAAACCATGAGCGAGTACGCCGATACCTTCGCCATAGTACACGAAAAGACTCCCTACGCAAAGGTCGTGATCCAGAGCCCATCAGAGAACATAGGTGAAATCACCGGGCGAATGACCTTAACTATAATCTACGGATCAACTATCTCTGCAATGTACAGAAAGCTGAGCGATACCTTGCAGACAGCGGACCGTTATGTGGATCAGCAACAACAAGTGGAATGTCTTTCCAACATCACACAGTTGGCGAACGATGTGGTGATCAGGAGGACCCTGTTAACATTTATGTTGAATAATCAGATGACCTTAAGTGAATGGTATACCTTCTACTATGAATGAAATGATAGGTGTAATGTATTAGAATAAAGAAAACAACATCTCCGAAACAACTGGGCAATCACTGTTTTATTCATGACATGTAATAAACAAGGGATACAAAATAAATGTGTACACTTCAATTACACGTAAATGGGCTGGCATTGATATACACATTGCGAGCGCTGGGTATGAAATAAGACATTGACCAAGTTCATCCTGATTTCATGTGTGTAATGTGTTTCTAGTGTCATGGGTTTTAGTGTATGTACACTGTGTATATCATTTGCGCGCTGCGGTGCTCTAATACACTGATGCTTTAATTTCCATCTATCGGTCTTGAACGCAGCTGGTTTCACCTAGATCTCAGACAAGGCCGGTTCACAAAAATGACATTGCTCATGGTGTGGATGTGGGCTAGTACCTGTGTTAGCTTGGTGAAATGCACACCTGTCCCAACTCTAAACCCAACATTATCAAAAGAAACAATCCACTTCTTCCCAGTAGCAGTCACAATCTCGAACAGGTATGCCACAGTCCTGTTACTCATATTATGCATCACTGCCGCTGTGTGGGTGTACAGGTTGGTTTTCCTTTGTAAATGCTGTATCACCTTATGGTAACGGGAAGAGCCTTCGGGACCTACGTATGAAGCCCCCCACCATGCGCCGTTCAGCAACTTTATCATGCGAGAAATCTCCTGCGCTATATGTGTTACAGGAAAGTACTCTGTATTTGGTTGGATTCTCATTGGTCTAGACCGTAAGTGCAGTTGGACTCTGTGTTCGCTCCTAGCCCAGTGTTCTATTATTGCAATAGGACTTATGAAGTCACCATGTATCAACTCCTTACACATGTACAATCCTTCACGTGCGAGCACATGAAATGTCATGATGGTGTCCGCTCTCTTTACCGTCACCGAACACACTCCACCAGGCATGTCACCAAAGTGTGCTGATACGACAACAGGGAGAGCATTATGCATACATTTTGATCTAACCAAGTAAGACCTAATCTGTTCCTCTGGTACCGAGCCCCACCATCTGTGATCAAGCCAGTCTAAAAAGGATTGCCACGCTCTGTTCAAAGCCGACCAATTAAGTGTGTCCCTGGAATCCGCAGAATCGTAGCCCTGACTCCCCTGTTCATGCTCATTGTGTTCCTGATAGTAGCCGTGATCACCATGGTGCATCCACACAAGGCTATGCTCGGAATGAGTATGGTGCTCGCGGCCCTGCATCTCCTCTGAATCGTAGCCCTGTGTCTCATGTTCGTGCTCATCGTGCTCCCACAAAGGGAAATGTTCAAATAGACTGTCCGGATCGCGGTACCCCATGTCCTCTGAATCGTAGCCCTGGCTCTCACGTTCGTGCTCTTCGTGCTCCTGAGAGTAAACTTGATCGTCCTGCCACAAAGGGAAATGCTCGGACAGACTGTCCGGATCGAGGTCCCCCATGTCTTCTGAATTGTAGCTCTGGGTCTCACATTCATGCTCTTCGTGCTCCTGAGAGTAAACTTGATCGTCCTGCCACAAAGGGAAATGCTCGGACAGACTGTCCGGATCGAGGTCCCCCATGTCTTCTGAATCGTAGCTCTGGGTCTCACGTGCGTACTCCTCGCCCTCCCACAAATGGAAATGGTCGGACAGAGTATCCTGTTCGCGGTCCCCGATGTCCTCTGAACCGTAGCTCTGGGTTTCATGTTCATGCTCCTCACCCTCCCACACAAGACAATGATCAGAACGAGTTTCAGGCATGCGCTCCCCAATGTCCTCTGAACCGTAGGGCAGGGTCTCAGGTTCCTGCTCACCGTGCTCCTGAGAGTAAGCTAGATCGGTTTCCCACGCAACGCTATTTCCGGAATGGGTTTCGGGTTCCTGCTCCCCGATCTCATCTGAACCGTAGCCCAGGGTCTCAGGTTCGTGCTCATCATGCTCCTGAGAGTAAGCTTGATCGGGTTCCCACGCAAGGCTATGGTTGGAACGAGTCTTGGGTTCTTGGTTGCCGATATCCTCAGACTCACCCCTACGACTCTCCTGTTCACGCCCCTGCCAGTAAGCGTGATCATCCTTACGTTTCCGAACATTTTCGGGACCGGACCATGTACCTGGCAAAACACTCTGGGACACAGAGTGTTGCAAAGTACATGATATGTTCGTACCTGGTGTATCGCTATTCCCACCTCTCTCAGCCTTGCAGTAACCATAACAAAACGTCATCCGAGGCCTCTTGACACAAACAACTGTTTCAAAATGACCCCCGCGATTCTCTAGATAAATCCCTTGATCCTCCAGTTGTGAAAAGGAAGAGTATTGAAGCCAACGGTCAGTGTGGTATGTGTATATGTTAACACCCAAACGATCAGCCGCAGCTTGGAGTTCCACTTCGGTGGCCCAAGTTCCTAGATTACGTATTTTGGATTTGCTAATGTACTCTGCTACTGAAGGGTATCCACTTCGCAGAATGTTACTATATTTCTCTGTTTCGCTTTCTAGCTGCTTCACCACGTGATCTCTGATTGTTCCATGGTACTCATCTGTACCAGACACCGCTTCACTGACTGCTCTGAAGAAACAATTCCCATCACCTTTTATGTTCCCTTTCGTGCAGGGAACCCCTAACTTAGTATAATGTGTTCTATAAACCAGAGGCTGTTTATTGCACCGTATCCCCAGCATCGCGCACAGAGATAGAGCCACTGTACCCCGAACAGGGTTGAATATCATTTCGTTACTTGTGTTGTCACTAACAAACTCAATGTCAGAGTCATCGCTACTTTCATTCCCTGTACACTTGCGATATATCATCGATGTCTCCTGGTGTGGTAATGTAACTTGTGCCATCACGTCCTATATTCAGCATTGAGGTGCCTGTGAGACTGCTAATGTACAATAATTAATATGTGATTATATGAGCACATGTAGAGTTTTGAAACATACAAAGATCCAAATGAAAGTCAAAACACTACCTTGACAACAGTAGAACCAGTTTAAAATGGTTTTATTGTGTACAGCGCACACTTAACACATACCGTAAGGTAACACATCACACATGGAAACGGTATACATGAGTAGCAGCTCCCAACTAAAATCCTTTAGTTGTGTAAGTGTAAGAAACGGTAGAAATCGAAGAAGAAATCCAGTTTCGGATGACACGTTGGTCCGCTTTCAGAAGAATGGAATTCCCAGCTCAAACGATCTAATAATCTACGATGGCCACCGGTGGTCACATAGCTGCAGACCGTGACATTGTCACGGTATATGTGTACATATCTCATCTCATTCTTCTCATAGAACACGAGAGACCCCTTACAGAACAGTACGCCCAATCTCAAGTAGTCCTCCTCTTGGGTAGGGATGTACAAGGTACACGGAACACCTAAAAACTCCAATGTTTCCGTGGCTGTCATAGGTTTCTTGGACTCAAAGCATACACGAATGGTAGTGTACGGAGAAGGGCACACATTTAAGTCCATGCTATGGCAGATACACACTCGTCCTGGCTCGGGGCCCTCTGATTCAGGACACACCCACATGTGCACATAGTCACAAGTGAGGTTGTTCAACCTCTCTGCCAATGTTTCAATATCAGATTGAGCGTATGCGTTTATGAGCACGCGCCAGTTGACTGAGCGACGGCTCTGCTGAAATACCCCAACTACCTTGCTCTCTCTTGTCCCACCTTCTACGTGTTCCTGTGTTCCTTCTCAATTTTTGAAGAAACAGGCATTGTCACCATCTCAATGGGAGCTCTCTCTTTAGTACCCTCGCTACACATGTCTGTACTGTGAATGTGTACGAATGTCTAGGCTCAGCTGTAGCAAACTGTATGAGATTTACGTAACAGCTTTTATATGAACTCACTACCCATTGTTTGGGGCGGAACCTTACGTGTTGGCAACTCTGGGTACCGCTGGTGGGCTCCTCTGGCTGGAGGGAGGTGGGTACCGCTGGTGGGCTCCTCTGGCTGGAGGGAGGTGATTTTTAAAATGCCCCCCCTGTTTAGTGCCCACCCATGTTTTGTTTAGCATTTCCGCTCCACCCACTCTTTAACCCTTGTGTCGCCCTTGCGTTCCGTGCATACCCCTGTGTCCTGCGGGTCAGTTCACGCCTTGCTGTGTACACCCCAACTCGTTCGTGTCGGTGAGACCCAAGGGGAAAGGGGTGGGGTGTTATCTAACCGTGGGACATAGAGACCCAAGGGGAAAGGGGCGGGTGTTGTCTAACCGTGGGACATAGAGACCCCAAGGGACGGGGCAGGGTGTTATCTAACCGTGGGACATAGAGACCCCAAGGGGGAAAGGGGTGGATGCTGTCTAAACGTGGGTAAGAGAGACCCCAAGGGAAATGGGAGGGTGCTGTCTAACCGTGGGTAAGAGAGACCCCAAGGGACGGGGCAGGGTGTTGTCTAACCCGGGGAGACATAGAGACCCCAAGGGGAAAGGGGTGGATGCTGTCTAAACGTGGGTAAGAGAGACCCCAAGGGAAATGGTAGGGTGCTGTCTAACCGTGGGTAAGAGAGACCCCAAGGGACAGGGCAGGGTGTTATCTAACCGTGGGACATAGAGACCCCAAGGGGAAAGGGGTGGATGCTGTCTAAACGTGGGTAAGAGAGACCCCAAGGGAAATGGGAGGGTGCTGTCTAACCGCGGGTAAGAGAGACCCAAAGGGACAGGGCAGGGTGCTGTATAACCTCGGGTAAGAGAGACCCCAAGGGAAAAGGGGCGATTCTAACGCTGATTCTCTACCTAGGGACAATGGGTGGCGCATCGACCGATATGCTAACCGTGGGTGACAGAGATCGTTTCCCCCCCCCCCCCCCCGGGTCAGGCCGTCTCTTCTTGTGTAAACCCCCAATCGGCGCACGTGGGACAGTAAGCGTGGGTGCAGCGTTTGCATACGTATCTCTTACACCCGCTGCACACCGTGTGGGTTTTACAGTCTTTCTTGGGCGGGCAGCTCTGACACCTCTTCCTCTTACTGGCAGGGGCAGGGCCAGGGGCACGGGCAGCGGCTTCCAGGCCCTCGCGGCGATCACCTGCTCTAGCGCCCTGCGCGGCTTTCACGAGCTCAGCGGACGAGCGTGTGCGCGGGATACGCGCCCTTCTTTCCATGAGCGGCTTCACGAGAGCTTTTCCCAGCTGCTCCAGGAACACTCTCCTCTTGTTCCGCTTACGGGTCATCCAGCCGGGGTTGAGCTCCCTCCATATCACGAAGGCGTTGTAAGCGGACACGTCGATTATGTTGTGGAACACCACCAAGGGCCAGCGGGCCGTCATCCTCCTGCAGCTGTAGGTTCCGACCAACTTGTCTAGGTTGTCCACCCCTCCTTTGTTGCTGTTGTAGTCCAAGATCACGGAGGGTTTCCTGTCCTGGCGCTCGCTCACGTGGGCGTCTGTGTGCAGCGTGCTCAGCAGTACCACGTTCTTGCTTTTCTTGGGCATGTAGGACACTAGAGTGGCGCTCGGTGTGAAAGCGAACCTGGACGAGAACACCTCTCGGCCCTTGGTCGCGAGCAGCGCGGCCGGGAGCTCGGGCTTGTTCTTGCGAACCGTGCCCACCATCGTGAGCCCCCTGGCCAGGAGCCGCTGTCCGAGTTCGTAGGAGGTGAAGAAATTATCGCACGTCACGTTGTGTCCCCTGAGCCCCTCTGTCACATCGAGCACCACCCGCATGCCCTGGTTCTTCTCAGGTCCGCCCACGGCGGGCTTCCCGGTGTACACTTGCATCTTCCACGCGTAGCTGGATTTTGCATCGCACGCTACCCACGACTTGATCCCGTACCTCGCGGGCTTGCTGGGCATGTACTGGCGGAAAGGGCAACGACCTGGGGAGATGAGGAGATATGATGATGATGATGATGATGATGATGATGATGATCATGCTAGTCACAGGGTTTTGGGCGGCCCTAGGTTTTCCTAGAAATGCACCGCTGCACCGCTAGCGTGCGTTTGCGCGTGTTACCCGTGCGTTACCCACCTCTGAACGGGACAAGTTGCTCGTCCACCGTAACGTGAGGGCCCGGGTTGTAGAGGAACGGGAGCCGCTCGGACCACTTGTCCCAGACCTCTCGTATGGCCGCGAGTTTGTCCGTTGCGCGTCTCTCCAGGCGCGACTCGCGGTCGTCAAATCGCAGCAGCCTGGAGTACGTGTGAAAGAGTTTCAGAGGCATGGTGGCGCGGAACACGGGCCTTCCGCTCTCCGCGTCCCACAGACTGGCCGCTGCCTCGCCTCGGGACCTGAATACGCCCGCAAGGATCAGCAGCCCCACGTATGCGCGCAGGTCGATCGCATCCATCGCCTTCCAGCCGTCTCCGTATTTCCGAGTGCCCTCCAGGTTTGTCATCTCCAGTACCACGCTTTCTATCGCGGGTGTGATGAACAGCAGGAACGCGGAGGCTACGTCCCGCGTGTGGGAGACCGCGTGCTCCGTGGGGCCCGGGGGCATCGTGGCCGCCACGTTCGCTCGTGGCGGCCTGCCCTGTTTGGGACACGCGACCGAGGACCACGCGATTGCTCCGTTTTTCGACCGGAACGTATCTCTCTCCGCCTCGGGAGCGTATCGCTCTTGTTCCTGGTCCGACGAGGAGGAGGAAGCCTCGTCCTCCGGCTCGTGTTCCTGGTTGTCTTCTTCCTCTGACACTTCCTCCAGTTCCTCGCCCTCCTCCTGTTCCTCGCCCTCCTCCTGTTCCTCGCCCTCCTCCTGTTCCTCGCACTCCTCCTGTTCCTCGCCCTCCTCCTGTTCCTCGCCCTCCTCCATGGCATGCCTGCGATTCGCAAACATCCGTTCTAGAACCTGTTTTGCGGTGCACCTGGCGGCTCCGGGCATCGCTTCCGAGCCCTCCTCTGACACGTTCTCCTGTTGTTCCTCGTCCTCCTCCTGTTCCTCTTCGTCATCGTCGTCCTCATCTGGGACGGACGGGCGATTCGCCAAAATCTGTTCTAGTACCTGTTTCGCCGTGCACCTAGCGGCTCCTGCCATCGCATCCGAGTACTGGACACCGAGCCAGCGGGATGTACACACGCACGGTTGCGGGGGGGAGGGGGACGGACGGACCAATGTTAGTATCTGTTTCTCCCGGGGCTACGCTAGGGCCAGGGAAGGCTGTCTGCGGGTCGGGCGGACCCGGGGAGGGGTATGTGTTTAGACCACACCGACATCGGGGTTGGTCATTCAGTCTTGCCCGAGCGAACTTACCTACACATTGCAAAAACATGGAGGATTGTGCTGCTATCAATGTTTTCGGTGAAACACCGGTGAAAGCTAACAGCTTAAACACAGCTCTGCGATTTGGTAAGACATTGCAAATGGACCACAGAGATGCAATCAACATGCCAGCCCCGAAGAAACCGATGCAGAGTTTAACCCGAATCCATCAATTACACCCGGATATGGTGGCACAGGAGTGGAAATTGGACGACGGTCGGACCGGGGGATACATCTTCAACCCAGAAGAACCGGAGGTTGCATTTTATGAATTACCCGAAGGCCAAGTGTTTGAGGCTGGTGTGACTGATCAAATGGTTTTAAATGCCCGTTTGTGGGACACCTTTCGAAAAGTGTTTTATTTGGGGCCAAAACAAGGCCCACATAATACAGTAGATGTACTGTTTAAAGTTGTCGAGGGGCTGAAAGAGTATGACTCTGTTCAATTACACCCGGATATGGTGGCACAGGAGTGGAAATTGGACGACGGTCGGACCGGGGGATACATCTTCAACCCAGAAGAACCGGAGGTTGCATTTTATGAATTACCCGAAGGCCAAGTGTTTGAGGCTGGTGTGACTGATCAAATGGTTTTAAATGCCCGTTTGTGGGACACCTTTCGAAAAGTGTTTTATTTGGGGCCAAAACAAGGCCCACATAATACAGTAGATGTACTGTTTAAAGTTGTCGAGGGGCTGAAAGAGTATGACTCTGTGAGAGTGGAGTTATTTCCGGAAAATAACAGCATGTTAGTTTGTGACTGCTGACTGATCGAGTGAGCTAAGACACCGAAGCCCCGCCTTAAGCCAACACCTTCATCAGCACAGCATAAAAACCGACAGACCTCCGGTGACATTCAAGCAGTAGGAAGAATTTACGAAACATGTCTCAAGATTACAACCAAGCGGTGATTGAAGAACCCAAGGCTGAGGACTGGCTGTGTATCTCGATTCCACCTGCACACCCAACAAGAGACTACCATTGGATTGACCGGTTTGGTGATCAACTAGGTCCTCTTAACCTGTCATACCTTTCAAATGCTAACAAGAGTTATCACAAAATGGACAAACAACTTGCACCAAACATTTTAAAGATCATCAAAGCAACAATGGGTATGATTCTGGAAAACGTTGTTGGGGCTATTCTACACAAAGCATGCATCGGATGCAAAGTGGACCACCCGAGCCAGACAAGACATTCATGTCTCGAACCGCCTGAGTATTTTTTTGAGGCCCATTATGATGACATTGTGGCGACAGTTTTAACACCGCGACTGAAACATGTGTTGGTCAAGGCTTTGAACGCATCAGGTTTTCACACACCGATGACTGATGTTCACGAGGCCGCTGAGAACTTTCTGCACGAGCTCAAGTTGGAGCCGAACATCACACAGAGACTGAGTGAGAACAGGGATGAGTACATGGACAAATTTAATGAGGATGTTGTATGCCACGCAGCGGGGTCATGGTGTGATGAAAGCAAAGAGTCTGTTGTCTAAGGCCAGGGGGTAGCTTCAGTTTTCATGTTAACATGTATATAAACAAAGATTATGAGAAATCTGAATGTTTGTGTAACTTTTCTGAATATATTGGTTGTGTAATTTCGAAAACTCAAATAAAACATTGTTAAACATGTATTAACTCTCATTATTGCTCGAACAGTCTACGATGTCTGAACAGGTTATGAAAAGTATTTTCATGGGAGCGCGTGCGGGGTAACAGTGGCCGGTGGAAGGCTGACGGTGGTGGTGGGGGGTCTTTGTGACCCACTAGGGGCTATGCTAGGGCCAGGGAAGGCTAACGGTGGTGGTGGGGGGTCTTTGTGACCCACTAGGGGCTATGCTAGGGCCAGGGAAGGCTGACGGTGGTGGTGGGGGGTCTTTGTGACCCACTAGGGGCTATGCTAGGGCCAGGGAAGGCTAACGGTGGTGGTGGGGGGTCTTTGTGACCCACTAGGGGCTATGCTAGGGCCAGGGAAGGCTAACGGTGGTGGTGGGGGGTCTTTGTGACCCACTAGGGGCTATGCTAGGGCCAGGGAAGGCTGACGGTGGTGGTGGGGGGTCTTTGTGACCCACTAGGGGCTATGCTAGGGCCAGGGAAGGCTAACGGTGGTGGTGGGGGGTCTTTGTGACCCACTAGGGGCTATGCTAGGGCCAGGGAAGGCTGACGGTGGTGGTGGGGGGTCTTTGTGACCCACTAGGGGCTATGCTAGGGCCAGGGAAGGCTGACGGTGGTGGTGGGGGGTCTTTGTGACCCACTAGGGGCTATGCTAGGGCCAGGGAAGGCTAACGGTGGTGGTGGGGGGTCTTTGTGACCCACTAGGGGCTATGCTAGGGCCAGGGAAGGCTGACGGTGGTGGTGGGGGGTCTTTGTGACCCACTAGGGGCTATGCTAGGGCCAGGGAAGGCTAACGGTGGTGGTGGGGGGTCTTTGTGACCCACTAGGGGCTATGCTAGGGCCAGGGAAGGCTGTCTGCGGGTCGGGCGGACCCCGGGACAACACGAGGGTTAAGAGTTTAGGAAACTTGTTAAATGTATTGAAAAAACTGTCATAGCAATTGTAAAAAACTGTAATAAGAGAATTGTTCCCTCAGCCTGAGCCTTTGTATCTGATAAAATGTGATGCCATTATAATATTGGTTTTCCCTTTTTTTTGTTTCTTTTTTTAGAAAGGGTTATATTGACTTATATGTCCCCTTTTCCTTTAATTTTGAAAATATTGTTTTAAATGTTCCCTGTCACAAATGTATTTATATACCAGTCCTACCATTTTTATAGGTATAGCTTGTGCCAGAGCACATCAGATTAGTCTGTTTTCTTTAAATAACCTAACCCTAACCCCCTAACCCTCACCCTATAAGATGTGGCTTGACCCAGTACCTTATGGGGATTGGCTAAATTTCAAATATCAAATGTATTGTGCATCATACACGAACCAATTAATACCATTGTATATATTGTATCCATTTGTCAGTTAGCCCCCATTTTCCATCTCGCACTTACTTTTTTATAGCCTGATGAAGACCATGCTATGGTCGAAACGTTGCCAATTCTTGTAAATACTTTTTGAAGAACTGAAAATAAAAATTAGACTCAGACCATCACAGAGTTTTTTCGCATTTATTTTATTTTTATTAAAGTTTAAAAAGAGTAAGCCAAATACTTTGGTTGTTGCAACGCGCCCACTATGGCTAACTATGGCTACTTTTCCCGCGCCCCCCATCATCGAGAGAGCGCACAGACTACCTGGCCGTTCACAATACAGTCATCTCCTCCAAAAGTGCTGATCATGAAGTTTTTGAACTTCCATGATAAAGTCTGGGTGATGAGAGCTGCGAGGATTAAAGGCAAGATCATGTATGGAGATCATGAAGTCAGATTTTTCCCCGATTTATCCGCGGATCTTCACCGTCAAAGAAGGCGTTTTGACTGAGTTAAACAACGGTTGAGATCCATGCCAAGCTGCGCCTGACTATCGATGGACAGACCCGTGAGTTTGAGGACCCAGTTGAGGCGGATACGTTTTTGCAGGGAATACTAAGTACAGGTGGAGTGGACAGAACCTGAAAGGACACGTCAGATTTTCTTTATCTGAATCCTAGCGAGAACGACGTGGCTCGGAGTTATATATATTTGTGCATTTCTTCTATTCACAGATGGGTAGGTTCTTACTTTAACTTTTTTATGTACTATCTCTAGTGTATTTATATACACTGATGGCTCGGTTATTATTTTATTTTGTATATGCGTAATACATTTTATTTTTTTATTTTTTTGTAATTCAAATGCCAGGTCAAACACATTTTTTGTTGGTCTTATGGTTTTGTTTGTATTGGTCTTAATAAGCACTTGGTTTGGTTTAACTGCTCCCTTGTTAATATTGGATCGGTGTGGAGACATAACTATATCCCAAGTTGATAAAGGGGGGAGGGTGTTCAATTCTGGATAACAGCTAATGGGGGGTGTTCATGGCAGGATTTGAGTTATTCATTTGTTTTCATATTTGCTATATTAGCTTCTTAGATTGTCTGATTTCTTGGCTAACTTCCACATCGAATTATTATTTACTTTATATGGCTATTGCTATGCTGTACAATCTGTCTTCAATCAAAGCAAAATCTCACAGATAAGGAAGCTTAAACTCACCTCTTGGAATGTAAGGGGGATTATTAAAATAATTAAACTAAAGCAAGTGATGACGAGGATTAAGCAATTGGAATCCTCTATAGTATTCCTTCAGGAAACTCATTTACTTAATGTGGAACTCCAAAAGGTACAAAGAAGATTGCCAGGTAAGGTCTTGGCTTCATGTTTTTCTTCTCATTCAAGGGGAGTTATGGTGTTGATCCATAAGTCTGTACCCTTCCAAGTAAATAAGATCATTACAGACAAGGCTGGTAGATACCTGATAGTGCAGGGAACTTATATGAGTAACATTTTTAATTTGGTCAATATTTATGCCCCAAACGATGATAATCCTGCTTTTTTTGAGAATATTTTCTTATTGATTGCCCCGCTACCCGGAACATTGATAATAGCAGGTGATTTTAATTGCACTCTTGACCCGTTGCTTGACCGTTCTTCAGGCCTGGATAGTTCTCACTCTCAAAGTAGAAGGAAAATAAGACAAGCCATGAAAGATTTTAATCTATACGACCCTTGGAGAACACTAAACCCATTAAAAAGGGAATACTCATGTTTCTCTTCTTTATCTAAAACCTCATCTCGTATAGATTACTTCTTAATTTCTGTTTCTTTATTGCCTAATATAGAAAGTTGTATATACGATAGTGCGGTTTTGTCAGATCATTCCCCCACCTCATTATTTTATTTAGACACTCAAGCAATTAAAGGTTCCCCTAGATGGCGTTTGCAGCCTAGATGGTTGCAAAACTCTGATTTCATTAAATTTGTTGGGGAACAGAGACTTGTATTTTTCAATAAATACAGATCAAACCTCGGCTGCCATTAGATGGGAAGCCTTTAAGGCATTTATTAGAGGTCAAATGATTAGTTATACTAGTTCCAAATTTAACAAAGATAGACAAAAGATGCGTGAGTTAGATGCTGAAATTAGGGCTGCGATGTTCTGGTTCTCTAGAGAAACCAATTTGCCTTGGTTACAGGTTGAAATGTTGGCTGCAAAAGGCTTGACACTTGACAGCTTTTTACATTCAGCACCCCTTAAAGAACTAAAACGGAAAACAGAAAATCCATTTGTAAAAAATACCATTATGATCTGGTACGAAGTTCATACATTTCTTGGAGAGGCCCCCTTGCTGTCTTGCTTTTCCCCGATTTGGGGGAATGAATATTTTACTCCAGCTAAAAATTATATGGGGTTTAAACTATGGTTGAATAAAGGAATAGTTTGATTGATGGACTTGTATGAAGACAATATTTTATTGTCATTTGACAATCTGGTATCAAAGTTTAATATACCCCGGATTTAAAAAAAAAAATACCTACAGCTTAGAAGTTTTATTTTTTCAAAATTAAAGAAATCTGTGCAACTCCCTCCATTGTCTACACTGGAAACCTTTTCTACACAAGAATGTTTCAGTAAAGGCCGAATTACCCAATTATATAATATACTGGTACAGAATCATAAAGAAGATTCTGAAAATAAAAGACGAGAATGGATGCAAGATTTAAATAAAGAAATTTGATTGGATGAGTGGGGTAAAATATGTTTAAAAGCACAAACTCAAACTATAAATACTCGTTTAAGACTATTACAATATAACTGGATAATGAGAACTTATATCACTCCTGTAAGATTAAATAAATGTAACCCTAATAATCCGGACTTGTGTTTTAAATGCAATATTTACCAAGGCACATTTTTTCATTGTGTATGGGAATGTGTTGAGGTGCAAAAGTTTTGGAGGAAAGTTACTCATTATATATCTCAATTTACGACTACCCCTATATCTTTAAACCCAATGATATGTATATTGGGTATTTATGTAGACAATTACTCTCTGCCAACCGAAGAGAAGAAGCTGGTGGATTTGTGCCTACTACAAGCCAGGCGTTCAATTGCCCTTTGCTGGAAGGATACCTGTTGTCCTTCCCTTGGACTTTGGCTAAAAAACCTGATTTCCAGTTTGGCCCTTGAGAAGCTAACATATGTTATTAACCCTCGTGTCGCCCCGGGGTCCGCCCGACCCGCGGACAGACTTCCCGGGCCCTAGCGTAGCCCCGGGGGTCAGAAAGACCCGCCGACGGACATCCGCCGGCCCGGGCCCTTGGGTACCTAAAAGACCCACCGGTAGCCTGCGCGCGCTCCCCTCCGCCTCGGGGGTCTCTCTGACACGAGAGGAGGGTCCCCCTCTCGCATCGCCTTAGGGTCTCTCTGACACAAGGGTGTCCCCTCTGCCTTAGGGGTCTCTCAGACACGAGAGGAGGGTCCCCCTCTCGCATCGCCTTAGGGTCTCTCTGACACAAGGGTGTCCCCTCCGCCTCGAGGGTCTCTCAGACACGAGAGGAGGGTCCCCCTCTCGCATTGCCTTCGGGTCTCTCTGACATAAGGGTGTCCCCTCTGCCTTAGGGGTCTCTCAGACACGAGAGGAGGGTCCCCCTCTCGCATCGCCTTAGGGTCTCTCTGACACAAGGGTGTCCCCTCCGCCTCGAGGGTCTCTCAGACACGAGAGGAGGGTCCCCCTCTCGCATTGCCTTCGGGTCTCTCTGACACAAGGGTGTCCCCTCTGCCTTAGGGGTCTCTCAGACACGAGAGGAGGGTCCCCCTCTCGCATCGCCTTAGGGTCTCTCTGACACAAGGGTGTCCCCTCCGCCTCGAGGGTCTCTCAGACACGAGAGGAGGGTCCCCCTCTCGCATTGCCTTCGGGTCTCTCTGACACAAGGGTGTCCCCTCTGCCTTAGGGGTCTCTCAGACACGAGAGGAGGTTTCGCCGCTCGCATTGCCTTCGGGTCTCTCTGACACAAGGGTGTCCCCTCTGCCTTAGGGGTCTCTCAGACACGAGAGGAGGTTTCGCCGCTCGCATTGCCTTAGGGTCTCTCTGACACAAGGGTGTCCCCTCTGCCTTAGGGGTCTCTCAGACACGAGAGGAGGTTTCGCCGCCGGCGTTCCCCTCTGCCTTAGGGTCTCTCTGACACAAGGGTGTCCCCTCTGCCTTAGGGGTCTCTCAGACACGAGAGGAGGTTTCGCCGCTCGCATTGCCTTAGGGTCTCTCTGACACAAGGGTGTCCCCTCTGCCTTAGGGGTCTCTCAGACACGAGAGGAGGTTTCGCCGGCGGCGTTCCCCTCTGCCTTAGGGTCTCTCTGACACAAGGGTGTCCCCTCTGCCTTAGGGGTCTCTCAGACACGAGAGGAGGTTTCGCCGCCGGCGTTCCCCTCTGCCTTAGGGTCTCTCTGACACAAGGGTGTCCCCTCTGCCTTAGGGGTCTCTCAGACACGAGAGGAGGTTTCGCCGGCGGCGTTCCCCTCTGCCTTAGGGTCTCTCTGACACAAGGGTGTCCCCTCTGCCTTAGGGGTCTCTCAGACACGAGAGGAGGTTTCGCCGCCGGCGTTCCCCTCTGCCTTAGGGTCTCTCTGACACAAGGGTGTCCCCTCTGCCTTAGGGGTCTCTCAGACACGAGAGGAGGTTTCGCCGCTCGCATCGCCTTAGGGTCTCTCTGACACAAGGGTGTCCCCTCTGCCTTAGGGGTCTCTCAGACACGAGAGGAGGTTTCGCCGGCGGCGTTCCCCTCTGCCTTAGGGTCTCTCTGACACAAGGGTGTCCCCTCTGCCTTAGGGGTCTCTCAGACACGAGAGGAGGTTTCGCCGCCGGCGTTCCCCTCTGCCTTAGGGTCTCTCTGACACAAGGGTGTCCCCTCTGCCTTAGGGGTCTCTCAGACACGAGAGGAGGTTTCGCCGCTCGCATCGCCTTAGGGTCTCTCTGACACAAGGGTGTCCCCTCCGCCTTAGGGGTCTCTCAGACACGAGAGGAGGTTTCGCCGGCGGCGTTCCCCTCTGCCTTAGGGTCTCTCTGACACAAGGGTGTCCCCTCCGCCTTAGGGGTCTCTCAGACACGAGAGGAGGTTCGTCGCCTCAGGGTCTCTTCGCCTCTCGCCCTCGCCTTCGGGTGTCACAGACAGAAGCAAATCGGCAGCGCGCACGACCCACCCCTAGGGCCCCAGCGGAGGGTGTACGTAGCGCGAGAAACAGATACTAACATTGGTCCCGTCCCCTCCACCCAGCGGCGCGTGTGCGCATCCCGCTCGGACGTTCGCTGTCCGGTCCTCGGAAGCGATGGCAGGAGCAGCTAGGCGCCTGGGGAAACAGGTTCCGGAGGCACGCGGCCCGCTCGGCGTCCGGGGCTCTGAAGCGATGCCCGGAGCCGCCAGGTGCACCGCGAAACAGGTTCTAGAACGGATGTTGGCTAATCGCCCGGCCGTCCCGGAGGAGGAGGAGGACGACGATGACGACGAGGAACAGGAGGAGGACGAGGAAAAACGGGAGAACGTGCCAGAGGAGGGCCGGGAAGCGATGCCCGGAGCCGCCAGGTGCACCGCGAAACAGGTTCTAGAACGGATGTTGGCTAATCGCCCGGCCGTCCCGGAGGAGGAGGAGGACGACGATGACGACGAGGAACAGGAGGAGGACGAGGAAAAACGGGAGAACGTGCCAGAGGAGGGCCGGGAAGCGATGCCCGGAGCCGCCAGGTGCACCGCGAAACAGGTTCTAGAACGGATGTTGGCGAATCGCCGGCCCGTCCCGGAGGAGGACGAGGAGGAGGACGAGGAACAGGAGGATGGCGAGGAACAGGAGGAAGCATCAGAGGAAGAAGACAACCAGGAACACGAGCCGGAGGACGAGGCCTCGTCCTCCTCCTCGTCGTCGGACCAGGAACAAGAGCGATACGCTCCCGGGGCGGAGAGAGATACGTTCCGGTCGAAAAACGGAACGATCGCGTGGTCCTCGGTCGCGTATCCCAGACAGGGCAGGCCGTCGCGACCGAACGTGGCGGCCACGATGCCCCCGGGCCCCACGGAGCACGCCGTCTCCCGCGCGCGGGACGTAGCCTCCGCGTTCCGGCAGTTCATCACACCCGCGATAGAGAGCGTGGTCCTGGAGATGACAAACCTGGAGGGCTCTCGGAAATACGGAGACGGCTGGAAGGCGATGGACGCGATCGACCTGCGCGCGTACGTGGGGCTGCTGATCCTGGCGGGCGTATTCAGGTCCCGAGGCGAGGCCGCGGCCAGTCTGTGGGACGCTGAGAGCGGAAGGCCCGTGTTCCGCGCCACCATGCCTCTGAAACTCTTTCACACGTACTCGAGGCTGCTGCGATTCGACGACCGCGAGTCGCGCCCGGAGAGACGCGCCACAGACAAACTCGCGGCCATACGAGAGGTCTGGGACAAGTGGTCCGAGCGGCTCCCGTTCCTCTACAACCCGGGCCCTCACGTGACGGTGGACGAGCAACTGGTCCCGTTCAGAGGTGGGTAACGCACGCGCTCACGCACGCTAGCGGCAGAGGCGCGTTTGTAGGAAAAACCTAGGGCCGCCCGACACCCGGTGACTATCATCATGATCATCATCATCATCATGATGATGACCGTCTCTCCTCGTCTCTCCCCCCGTCCCCAGGTCGTTGCCCTTTCCGCCAGTACATGCCCAGCAAGCCCGCGAGGTACGGGATCAAGTCGTGGGTGGCGTGCGACGCTAAATCCAGCTACGCGTGGAAGATGCAAGTGTACACCGGGAAGCCAGCCGCGGGCGGCCCGGAGAAGAACCAGGGCATGCGGGTGGTGCTCGATGTGACAGAGGGGCTCAGGGGGCACAACGTGACGTGCGACAATTTCTTCACCTCCTACGAACTGGGACAGCGCCTCCTGGCCCGGGGGCTCACGATGGTGGGCACGGTTCGCAAGAACAAGCCCGAGCTCCCTGCCGCGCTGCTCGCGACCAAGGCCCGAGAGGTGTTCTCGTCCAGGTTCGCGTACACCCCGAGCGCCACTCTAGTGTCCTACCTGCCCAAGAGAAGCAAGAACGTGTTACTGCTGAGCACGCTGCACACGGACGCGTCGGTGAGCGAGCGCCAGGACAGGAAACCCGCCCTCATCCTGGACTACAACAGCAACAAAGGAGGGGTGGACAACCTAGACAAGGTGGTCGGAACCTACAGCTGCCGGCGGATGACGGCCCGCTGGCCCCTGGCGGTCTTCCACAACATAATCGACGTCTCCGCGTACAACGCCTTCGTGATATGGAGGGAGCTCAACCCCGGCTGGATGACCCGTAAGAGGAACAAGAGGAGGGTCTTCCTGGAGCAGCTGGGGAAAGCTCTCGTGACGCCGCTCATGGAAAGAAGGGCGCGTATCCCGCGCACACACTCGTCCGCGGCGCTCGTGAAAGCCGCGCAGAGCGCTAGAGCCGGGGTTCGCCCCGAGGGCCTGGAAGCCGCTGCCCGTGCCCCTGGCCCTGCCCCTGCCAGTAAGAGGAAGAGGTGTCAGAGCTGCCCGCCCAAGAAAGACTGTAAAACCCACACGGTGTGCAGCGGGTGTAAGAGATACGTATGCAAACGCTGCACGCACGCCTACTGTCCCACGTGCGCCGACTGGGGGTTTACACAAGAAGAGACGGACTGACCCGGGGCGCGCGGGGTGTTTGTTCAGCCCCGGGGGTCCCCCGGACCCCACCGATTTATCCCGCCACCCTGCCCTCGCCCTGGGGTCTCTCCGACCCGCCGTTAGCATACCAGTTCCCCTCGCCCTGGGGTCTCTCCGACCCACGGTTATCCCGCACCCTCCCCTCGCCCCTGGGGTCTCTCCGACCCGCCGTTAGACAGCACCCTGCCCTCGCCCCTGGGGTCTCCCCGACCCGCCGTTAGACAGCACCCTGCCCTCGCCCCTGGGGTCTCCCCGACCCGCCGTTAGACAGCACCCTGCCCTCGCCCCTGGGGTCTCCCCGACCTGCCGTTAGCATACCAGTTCCCCTCGCCCTGGGGTCTCTCCGACCCACGGTTAGCATACCAGTTCCCCTCGCCCCGGGGTCTCTCCGACCCGCCGTTCGACAGCACCCTGCCCTCGCCCCTGGGGTCTCCCCGACCCACGGTTAGCAAACCAGTTCCCCTCGCCCTGGGGTCTCTCCGACCCACGGTTATCCCGCACCCTCCCCTCGCCCTGGGGTCTCCCCGACCCACGGTTAGCAAACCAGTTCCCCTCGCCCTGGGGTCTCTCCGACCCACGGTTAGCATACCAGTTCCCCTCGCCCTGGGGTCTCTCCGACCCGCCGTTAGCATACCAGTTCCCCTCGCCCTGGGGTCTCTCCGACCCACGGTTAGCATACCAGTTCCCCTCGCCCTGGGGTCTCTCCCATCCACGGTTATCCCGCCACCCTGCCCTCGCCCTGGGGTCTCCCCGACCCGCCGTTAGACAGCACCCTGCCCTTGACCCTGGGGTCTCCCCGACCCACGGTTAGCAAACCAGTTCCCCTCGCCCCGGGGTCTCTCCGATCCGCCGTTAGACAGCACCCTGCCCTCGCCCCTGGGGTCTCCCCGATCCGCCGTTAGACAGCACCCTGCCCTCGCCCCTGGGGTCTCCCTGATCCGCCGTTAGACAGTACCCTGCCCTCGCCCCTGGGGTCTCCCTGATCCGCCGTTAGACAGCACCCTGCCCTCGCCCCTGGGGTCTCCCCGACCCGCCGTTAGACAGCACCCTGCCCTCGCCCCTGGGGTCTCCCCGACCCGCCGTTAGACAGCACCCTGCCCTCGCCCCTGGGGTCTCCCCGACCTGCCGTTAGCATACCAGTTCCCCTCGCCCTGGGGTCTCTCCGACCCACGGTTAGCATACCAGTTCCCCTCGCCCCGGGGTCTCTCCGACCCGCCGTTCGACAGCACCCTGCCCTCGCCCCTGGGGTCTCCCCGACCCACGGTTAGCAAACCAGTTCCCCTCGCCCTGGGGTCTCTCCGACCCACGGTTATCCCGCACCCTCCCCTCGCCCTGGGGTCTCCCCGACCCACGGTTAGCAAACCAGTTCCCCTCGCCCTGGGGTCTCCCTGACACGATCGAGTTGGCGTGTACACTGCAAGGTGCGATCTGACCCGCAGGACACGGGGGGTACGCGCGGAACGCAAGGGCGACACAAGGGTTAAGGGAAAGTCTTCTGAATTCTACGGAATTTGGGATATGTTCTTGAGGTTTGTAAAAGAAGGTGATATTGAAGAGGCTATAGATGTGTGAAGTTGTAGTAAATGCTTAATTTGTAACAGAAGTGTATAATTTAAACCATTGTCTAGGGATGTATTTCTTAATTATTATTATTATTATTATTATTTTATTTTTTTATTATTATTATTTTTTTAAATTTAATTTTAATTGTTATTATTTTTACTAACTGCCAGGGTTATTATGGAGGGGAGGGCTGTGAGCAAGTTCTGTTTGTATTTAAGAGGACTATGTTTGTTCTTTTGTTAAATGTGTTGTAAAATTCAATAAAAATATGTTTGCAAATAAAAAAAAAAAAAACAGACCTAGATTACTTCCACAATGAATTTCAGATTGGCAGACTAACCCCTAATTTGGACCAGTGGGAAATAGAGGCACATAAGGCCCTATTAAAGAACAAAGATATTATTATTAAACCAGCTGATAAGGGCAGTGCCATTGTAATTATGGATAGGGAGCAGTATCTCTGGGAGGGATACAGACAATTGAATGACACGACATATTACACCAAATTGACTAAACCAATTTCCAAAGACACCATCCCCATGGTAGACAAAATCTTGAAATCACTATTCAATAGGAGATTCATTAACCACAAACAGATTCTCTATTTACAGGGGAACTCTGAGCCCTGACCTAGACTATTTTACATGTTGCCTAAAATACATAAACCCAGGTCCTCCTGGAACAGGTCCAGGGAAATTCCCCCAGGTAGGCCCATTGTATCAGACTGTGACAGAAATTGTCAAGAGCCTCACTATCCCATCTGATGCCCTCCTGTTTACTATGGATGTGGACAGCTTGTCCACGAACATAGATATTCAGGAGGGTATTCAATCTATCAAAAACATATTCCTTAAGTATCCTGATGCCAGGAGGCCTGACAAAGAACTACTACAATTACTAGAAATTAATTTGGCCAGAAATTATTTTGAATTGATGGAAATTTCTTTTCACAAATTAAAGGCACCGCTATGGGCAAGAAGTTTGCTCCCGCCTACGCCAATATTTTTATGTCTGAGTGGGAATCTTCTGCCCTGGCTGCCTGTCCAAAACAGCCAACACAATTCTACAGATACTTGGATGACATTTGGGGTATTTGGGCACACACAAAGGAGGAGTTCAGTCTTCCTGAGTACCCATAATCCATCTATTAAAGTTAAATCCACAAGTAGTGATACTGCTGTGGATTTCTTAGACACAACTGTTTACAAGGGTCCTGATTTTAGGAACACTGGCAAATTGGATATTAAAGTCTATTTTAAGGAAACTGACACACATGCCCTATTATATAGATCAAGTTTCCACCCCCAGCATACCTATGCAGGCTTACTTAAATCTCATCTCCTGAGATTCCATAGGATATGCACGAGGGAAGAGGATTTCCAATTGGCTACTATAACGCTATTCACGGCACTGACCACAAGGGGCTACACTTACACCATGTTTAGGAAAGCCCTCAGATCATATCAACAACCAAAACCGCAAATTGTTGACACCCTACTGCCAGTTATTACCACCTACTCTCCTCACACTGTCCAGTTGCTCAGGAACAACTTTAACCCTTGGCACCCTATGGGCATTCCAGGCCGGATGTCACTACTTGGACATTTTGGGTCCTAGATTCATTTCTGCAACAGATACCATGGAGTATTGCATATTGTGGTATTCAGCACACCCTCAGCTACAATAATAACACATAAAAACAGACTTTTGAATCACCATTTAGAAAACTCATCTGTTGGAAAGGCAAAAGACATTTTTCGGGGAAAACATTTCTGCCATTCAGGATGATAAAATGTTATTGAAACCCTTATGAAATTTTGTGTCAATGGTATTCCCTGATAGTTTCATGCCTTTACTGTCATATTACATTGCATTGAGTTGAAACTAATGAATAAAACAAATAATAGAAGGTCAAAAATATAGGCACCCCAAAAAAGTTGGTTCTTGTACCTAGAAATAAAACCTTATAAAATAACTTAGAAATAAAAACTTTTTTTTATTTTTGCCCTGTGATGACGCCAAACGGCCACAAGATGGAAGCACGAGACCGTTAGATAGTTTCGACTTTATAAAATCAGAAATATTACAACTTTTTCTCAAAAACCCATGAACATCCTCATACTATGTTGACAAAAAAACTTTTTCATATCATTTTTATAATACAAACGACATAATAGGGTGCCATTTATCAGAAATAGCGATGTACTCACTTATAACCTGGATGCGTCACCTGTCTGAGCTGTCTCAGCTGGTTGGTGATTGCGCGTGCCTGGTAGAAAGTGTTCCTGGACAGAATAACCTTCCTCGGCCTCTTGATTACATTCAAATATGTTATAAAACGTTTTGGATGAAAACAAAGAGCTATCTTGCATAAGCGGAACGAAAACTACTAATCGGCATTATTGATCAGTGATCGTTGAGATCCTCTATTTTGTTTATCGTCTCTATGGAAGTGACTTCTATGACGTAACATCTTTCCTAGGTTGTAGAGATCATGTTTCCCCTAGAACAAGTATGGTACAAGGGCTATTTGTGATTCGGGCAACTAATAAACATAGGAAGACTTGGCTAATTCAATGCGCAAAGATGACCGGTTTGGTCCAAATCAACCAGGCGGACTCTATTATCCATATGTATACAAACTATTTTCCAGTCGCTTCGTTAGGATGCCTAGATATTAGCAAAAGCCTGCCGTAAGATCCTGTAGATAATTATGGAATTGTAACCTACGCAATGCGCTTTGGTTGGCGACCATTCTGTGGAGTCTGTTTGGCTGTTTATTCCCATAGGGATAAACGTTCCTTTTGTTTATCCACAAACGGATTGCTTCACGAATATGTCTAGATATAATCCCCCAAAAAAACTACATCATAACAGCCTTCTGAGAAACTCATTATACGGTATATATGCAATGAATGCAAAACACACGTGAATCTTTTTGTGGTTTGTATTATCCATAAATACAAGAACTGAAAATCACCATGGGGTTTTGATTCTAACACAAATAACAATACAAAAAATAGAACTATGCACATTTACTGGGAAAAATTGTTTTAACCACAAATAAATAGGTAAACAGAAAAAGTAATTTGAAGCTGTGCCACAGATGGAAGCAGTTCCTAAATGTCCTGTGGGGAAAAAAAAGAACTATTTACATGATTCAGTTACAATGAATCAGGTCTTACTCAAAAATAAATGAGCACCCACAAATTGTCTTTTTAGCTGTGCCACAGATGGAAGCAGTTCCTGTCTGCAAGCAAACAGAGTGGGACATCACATTCATCGCATTTCCAGGGAGTGTCTTTCTTTACACCTTTTCTCTTGCAGAGCTCACACCTGAGGCGTCCAGCTGTGGCCCTCGAGCTTTGGTCAGTTGTCTTTCTGGTAGGCAAAGGGGTATGTCCGTTTAGTTTTGGTGTGGCAGCAACATCCAATGTCACCCCACACAACTCAGCTGCAAGTTGCTCAACAAACGCCTTATGTGTCAGGGGCCGACTCTGTGCACTCTGGCACAGCTCCTTGTGTAGGATGTAGCTATTGGTAACAAATAACAAAGCCCTATGGTAAATGACACATCCCCCATAGAGACAGAACATGTTGGTAGTCTAACCCCTTTGTCTCTATTCACGAGGTGTTACAAGCATGGCTTGCAAAAACATATACCCTACCAAACAACCCTGTGAACTTATCACTAAGTCAGTATGAGTACAAACCTCAATAAAACCTAGAGCAAATCCAATGTTATCCCGGACTGGGTTCCATTACTTATTTTATTCTAGTCTAAGTTCTATATACCAGAACAGTAGGTTACTAACTGTAACAACAAATCAAGAATGCCCCTGTATAGAATACGTGTTCTATTTACCGGAACGGTAGCCTACTATGTAACAATAGGCCATGGAAACCAATTTACGCATTATGAAATAATCATGGTGATCCCAACATGACTGAAATCTACTTACATTTCATCCTCCATTCGATCAATTCCATCGATGAAATCTTGTTTTCTCGTCTGTAAAAAACTAATCCGGGCCAGAATCTGCTGCAGCATCTTCATCACTTTCGAAGATCTGTTCCATGACTTGCTGGGCTGTAAACCTTTTTGCCATCTTGCATAAACAAAAGTTTTTGTTGCTGTTCTTTGAAAATGTTCTTTGTTGGAATAAAAGCGAAGCAATTTATCTCTAGATACTCTCTCGACTGATGCGCTGGGTAAGTAGAGGCCACTTGGAATGGGTGCTCGCGCCTTATACCTGACATTCGCGGGGTATGCTAATTTGAATTGCTATTGAATGCCAGGCGTCAGATGACATAGTACACACACCGTTTGCGACTAGTCAACAAAGATTAGCCTTCTAAACAGCGGATATAACTAGGCTACATTTCGTGACGTGCGTAATGGCTCCCATTTTTGGTGCAACTTTGCGGTCGTCTTACGAAGGCTGTGATGAACGCATGAACACAAATCTTATATCAATCGCTTCATTGGAATGTGCAGCACACGGGAAAGGAAACAGCAAGTTAATAGCTATAACCATTCGGATTCTACGATTAGAAATATACAGTGTCCGATTTTCCGCGATATCGCGGATTCCGACCCAGATGGGTTAACTCCTTTAATCAAGATTTCCAACTACTTCCTGATCACAGCCTGATAGCAGCCTACAGGAGAAACAAGAACCTGCAAGACACACTGGTGAGAGCCAAAATCAGGCCCCTCTCAGCTCCTAAAGGAACAATTGGTAAAGGTGACTTTTATAAACAGACAGTGGGTTACCAACAATTCCACTAATGAGGTTTTCAGGACCCAGAGGGACACCAGTGCTCTGACTAAAAACTGCATTTACCTGATCAGATGCAAACACTGTAAACTGCAATATGTGGGTGAAACTATGAACAACTTACCAGATTCACTTAACATGGGTACAACATCACTAGGGGGAAGAGCACTGTTGTCCCTCTCACTCAACATTTTATATCACAGGGTTGGACCCACCTAGAGGCTGTTGTCCTGGAGGCCAACCCCAGATGGTCTACAACCCAGAGACGTAGGGCTGAGAGGATCTGGATTGCCAGACTTGGCACAACACAACCACTTGGCCTAAACGAGAGGTGAGGGCCCAGGGATTCTCCACAGGACTTAGTTAATGCATTGGTGGACGCTGCCTTTGGCAGCGCCACCCACTTTACATTTACCTAACCCTAACCCCTTCTTGGCTTTTCTATAGCATTCGGGTGAATAAGATATACATTCTGTAGGAACCTTTGATTCCGGTTATTCTGTTGACGGGGACCCGGTTTCCTGTACAACAGAATGTCCGGTCCGTTGCCTTTCTCTGTCGTTCAGTTAAGCTTCCGTATAATATATAATAATAATAATAATAATAATACCATCTCTGATGGTGGTAAGAATAGATGTTAGAATAACCCGTTAGTAAGTAGCTTGCTAGTTAGCCAGCTCCTATAGGTTACCTATGGCTTTCACTAACCCGTTAGCAAGTAGGCCGCGCTAGCCAGCTGGCTACTAAAGACGTGAGTGCTACTTGTTTTATTTTCTTAGGTAACACTGCGAGTACAGCTCCGGGGGAAAAAATTAAGAGACCACTGAACCCTTGATCTGTTCTTTCCCTGTGAGCAGAGTAGGGCCTAGTCAGCTACTATAGGTTACTGTTGTGGAAATTTCTTATACAATGTATTCTGACTGTATAAAGGAGTGAGTCCCACTGTTAAGATAGGTACAGGAATGTGTGGGATCTGGTATTTGCATGGGGGGCATCTATTGTCTGTCCAGATGCAGATCAATGGGTTTTAGGACAGGATAGGAGAAGATACAGCAAGGGGGCAGTAAGGTCAGTTGGCCCCTTTGGGTAAACATTATTGCAGGAAGGATAAGGTGGGGGAAGATAGCATTTGACGTGTGTGATAGAACAAAGGGAAAGGTGTTTGATTGACATGAAACAGATGGCAGCATCTTACCACACCCCTTCTTCCTATGTAATAAATACTGTCGAAATGATGTTTTTATTTAGAAACTATCCACCGTTACTTTAACCTGTATACTTTCTCCTTGCAAGTTTCATTAAAACCGTTTATTGCGTAATTGATTTCTCTTGTCTTACCTACCATTTTCATAGAACTTTGGATTTTAGAAATTGCCATCACAATTTGGGGGCACGTCCGGGATCCTAATCCTGATCGGTTTGAGTCCCTTTCCTAACAGGTTAACCGTGCACGGCCAGAGAAAGCTCTGGAATTCTAGTATCGTCCAGAAAAGGCTTATCCTTTGACGGGCTGAGAAAGAGTGCCTGACGGGAGCTGTGACTCGTGCTTGATCAGTACAGGTTTCCTGCGGAAATTGAATTTGGAGGCAAGAACGCAATACGGTCTAAAAACTTAAAGTTGGACTTTATAGTTTAAAATCTGCAGTAAAGGGTTGGACCTTTTTAAAATCTCATTTGTGGGCTGACGAGCTTGACTTCGCTTTCTGGTTGGTTGAGTATAAATTAGATTTACTGGGTAAATCTGAAACATGGGGACGTGCGACAGTAAATCTTTGCCGGTCTCTCGTGTTTACGCTGGACCGGCAAAAATTATCACTGACGTATATGGTGTTTGGACATGTGAACAATGTTTCTTGGAGTGTTATTAGGTTTTCCGGCGACTGGCGTTTTCATTCGGTGATGGATGCGCGGCCTGTCGGGCTGATTGGAGGTAGATGGCCGTGGTAACGTATGAAAAGTTAGTTGGAAAGCGTAGGCTACGGTGTGTAGACAGTGTGGAGTATATTGATCTGTGTTGTAGTTTTTTTTTGCTCAGGTTAGATGGCTCGTTCTCCTCTGATCGCCCGTCACCCCACCCCGCGGAGTTCAGCTGGACCGATAGGTGGGTCTCCTTGGAGGCCCGATCGGGACACTGCATCGTTGGAGTCATTAGCTCTGTGGACTTTTTCGTTGTGAACGTGGAAATGCTGTGGGCCGCTGGAGGCCGTTTTCTGTTCCGCTTTGGAAGTGTTGAGCATGTCTACGAGTTTCAAGAAAAGTTCCAAAAGTGGGGAGTTGTACACACCAGGTGTACACACCCGTAATCTCTTTGGCCTTGCCGCGAGTGATTCAACGGGAACACGCAGGAACGCTGAACCGCCTGAGGGAAGGGTGCGGACGGTGTTATGGAAATTTTGAACTAAGGTACATTTGATAAATGTCTGTCTTTCTATTGGCTGGTATGTAAATCTTTACTTTGATTGTGACACACATGTCTGTATAATATCAGAGGATTATTAGGTATTTGGGCCATGTCCTCCTGCCTAGACAAAGAAGGGTGTCAGTCCTTTCTGTTCTTTAGGAACGTAGGAGAGAGGGATCTGGTATATGTCTTAGGGGTCATTCTTGATTGGTCACAATGGGTTGTGGGGTTAATCATCTGCCGACCTGGAGGTTGTCTAGATGCTTTAAGTTTCCCTTAAGGGTTGAGAAAGTTAACCACATGAGGGAAGACACCATGTCCCTTGTGTCAAGCCCAGGACATGTGATAGAACAAAGGGCATGTGTTTGATTGACTTGAGACCGATGGGCAACAACTTACCACACCCCTTTTTCTATGTAATAAATATGGACATGTATGGAGTTAGAGACACCTCAGACGATTATGTGTGTGTAAGCGGTTGACGTGTCTCTCATAATAGTCTCTGTGCATAATAGTTAATAAAACGGTTATAATGTACAAAGATAATTTTGTCTCTGTGTCCCTTACTCCGAGTGTCGATACATTGGAATTTCCATCACAACGGTCAGACAGGGGACCAGAAGGAGCATCAACCGGTGAGATTGTTCCTTAATACAGTTTTCATATGCTTTAGTAAACAATGTGGTTGTTTTTGTAAGTCAGATTTGATGGTTTTGTGGAAATTGATAGATGGATTTGAGTAAGTATGGTGACTAGAAGTTTTTTTGAGTATTGCAGTCTGTAGTTAGAAACATGTCGTTTTTGTTCCATGTCCTGACACCAATTCCCGTGCAGCAGTTGGACTGCGTGATGGAGTATAGCGTGCTCCTGTATGTTTGGATGTTGACGTGTGGTGTTTTGGTTAATAGCGACTGTAGTTAGGCCTGACAACCATTCCTATGCTGCTAACCTATTGCGTTGCGATTAGTGCTGGATTATAAGCGGTTGGACTGCTTGAACGTCTGCAATTTAGGTTGGACTTAAATATGCAATTGAGATTGGATCTCATACTTTCCTGTAAATTGCCGCAATTGTTGGTCAGCTTATGGTTTGGATCAGTATGCTACAGAAGTTGTATATGCACGCGCCACATGTGTTTGTTCTGTTTGTGGTCATCATCTAGTAAATGCATTTGTCCATTTTGGTATTCCCTGTGCACGAGGGATCCGATTGGCTGCATTGAGTATTCCTTGATAGAATATTTGATCTCGTTTACCGAGGTTTGTGTTAACTTGGAAGTATTTGTAATCGCAATGTTTCTTCTTGTTTGGTGTGCGTTTGGGCGAACGCTTACATTGCGTTGTTAACATGGTTATTATGCGAGGCCTACTCTTTTGGCTTTTGCCTTTGTGCTGAAATTGTGAAATTGAATTTGCCTGATGGCTGGCACACGTGGGAGTGTTAGCCTGCTAACTTAGGAGTTTAAGAGAATAATTGTCCGAAATATAATTAGAGGGATAGCTTGGAAATTGGTATAATGATGATTCTGTGATTTGGTAAAATGTGGTTTCGTAATGAGGGGTTAAAATAGTGTTTTCTCTCTCCTTGTATGGAGTGGGATGCAGACGATAGCAAAAGTTTTAGTATTAAGATAACATGCTGTTTTCCATGAAGACTGGATTCAGCCAATATAGTCATAGCCTGCAAAAGAGGGTAAAATGACTACGGCCCGTTTATTCCCCAAATAGCCAAAGCCAGTTTATTCCCCGTTTAAATAAACCCGTAAAATTAGACGTCCTATTTTAAATGCTAAATTGAGTTTGGTTAAATAATGGAGTTCTCTTAAGTGTTTTCCAACGATAACTGGGATAATACTTGTGTTTTTAAAACCAACGCATGATACTCGTTCATGGAATTTGAATTCTGGAATGGTACATTAGTGAACAAATAGGGTATTGATGTAAAGGTGTTTAAGGCTACATTGAGTTTCCTTTGGATTTCTTATTGTACCTTGATTATAGTGACGTCATAAATCTGTTTTCTGCCTGGATTGCCATTCTTAAGAGTTTCTTAATTTCCACCATAATGTTGAGTTTTTGTATAGATAATGATAAGCACATTTTTACAAACTGCGAAAATATTAGATAGGTTGGACACTAAATCTAAAATCTTCAGTTAACGAACGATGTAGGCTAAATTGAGAGGATGGTCTGGGGACCATAAACGAACATTTGGCCTTGCTAATGGCTTACCATATATGTGTTGAGCTCAGAGCTTCAGGAAGGGTGGGCAGGTCCACTGGGATGGCTTCCGCCACCCTTAACATTATATCAAGGTAGCATATTACTAAGGGTTAAATTCGAGTGTTCAGCCTGTTCTCACACGTGGTAATTTTACCAACACATGTTCAGTTTTGGGATGATAAAACATTAAGTGAAAGCAGAATAAGTTTTCCTTTTGGTTGCTTTAATGTTTACATTTATGATTTCGAATCAAATTGTAGTAAGGGTGGAGACCTTGAGTCATCCAACATTGTTAATTGCTAGAACAAATTCGATGTCTTTGCATGAGATATGCATGGAAGTAGCGATTTTGGCTGACCGCCACTATTTTGAATGACGTAGACTTACATCTGAAATTGAGAAAATTCCCTAGAGTTTAGGAGGTAAATTGAGTCATGATGTTGTTGGTCTCAAATTAGTTTGGCCATTGCCTGTGTAGATGCACATTTTGATATGCTAATTTGGGATTTCCTTCACACGAGCGACCGTGTGTGTGGTACAGTTTTTTTAATTTCCTTTAAGGATGTTTTTTCTTATTTTCGGTTGTTTTGGTTGGATATTCAGTTTGCGACGTTTACTGAATGCATGTTAGGATTTTCTTTTTAATTTTGGTCCTGTAATGGTTCTGCTTTCAAGCTTGAAGTCATTTTCTGTCTTGAAAGCAAGGGGGGATTGTATGAAATGATTATCTATAGTGGAAAAGAGTTGAACTTAGAGTTCAAATGAAAAAGAGATGAACTTAGAGTTCAAAGCAAATTAAATAGGTACTTAAAGAAGTTACGTGAATTATCTAGTTTGTCAAATTGGGTTTTTGAAAAGTATGTTTTATGTGAAATCTAACATGATTATGGTTGAGTAGAATACATCTTACCATTTTGAAATGGTTTAGCTAAGCAATGACTAATTTGATGGGTGTGTTACTGTTCAGTTAGTTTAATATTTGATTAGAAGTAATCATATTAATCTCATGCATTATGGAATAAGTGGGTAAAAACGTGCAGGGAGCACATTGTGTTATTCCTTACATGTTTACAAAATGTTGCCATGTTTTAATTGATTTTGAGAAAATAATTCTGCATTAAGTTATATTTCTGGAAAACCAAGTTGAGAAGTCTTACATGGTCTAAATTGCATAAAGAGAGGTACAGACCCACTGGAGCACTCCACTCACTGACACAAAAAACAGTTTGAGATGGATTTTAACTTGTTTGGACTCTTTAGAAGAGGAACAGACATTATCAAAATTGGGTATTCTAATTCTAATTTAAGTTCTGTCCTAGTAAGCAATCATTGGAAAGTTAATGGTTAACAGAGGTTTCTTTGAGGTGAATGAAGAGAAAAAAGGTTGTTTTACTATTGTGAATGCCTGGGGTGTTTCAAGATAACAACAGTGTCCCTTAGTGATAAGGTGACAATCCTTCAAGACCAGGGTCTGTTATCCTTAGGTTAGTAAACCACCCCCCACTCCAGGGAGAGCCCTGTGGTGGTAAAGGAGTAAAAAGGGGGGGTCATGATTTATGACAGGATTTCAGAGTGTGTTTGATGTGCTAGGATAATAAGAAGAGACTTGGAGAAGTTCACACTAAGTTTCATCTTGTAGAGAAATTAGGCTAAATAACAGTTATGTTAGCTGACCTTCAAGTTGGTGTGAAATGTTTGATTTGAAATAAGGAGTGTTTGGTAGTGTGTGGTTCTAATGTATCAGCGAGATGCAACAAGCTAACGTGATGGACATATGTGATGATGTACTGTGCAGTTGGAACTAATCTTCTCAAGGATAATTCACACATTCAGATACAGAACACTTGAAAGCGATTCAACAAGAGAGGACTTGTTGGAGCCCTGGGAGAGACTGAGCTTGGCTTAAAAGGACAACTGTGGGGTGGCTGAGGTGAGATGGATCTCACAGACACACAGACAGACTGTCCTACTACTCTGGAGCGTCGACTCTAGGTGCCTGCACGTCTACAGGATGCTGAGTTCCTGTGAGCTGGACTGACTCGAGTCCTGATGGTTCTGCAATGTGATGGAGAAGGCAACCTCCGACCGAGAGGATGGAGGCATAGGAAAGATCTACTGCACAACATCATGCTACGCTGATTGGGTCCATACCAGGTACATCTCATCTGCTGTCCAGGTAGCTGAGAGAGGAACCTGGGGTCGACGACACGCTACACGAGGATTGCAGTGTTTGAAGGTTAGACACAGTGAATTGAAGTCACTGAGGGAAAGTGAATTTTCTGGTGCTAGTAACCAGTCACTTTCTACATGGCCTTTAGCTCTAGAACCTTTAGCTAAAACTGGTCATCTTGGAGTTCACAAGGGAGAACACACAGATTCTCCTGGCCTGGCTGATAAAGCAGCTAGAATGGAGACAACAAGAGCTGTGTCTGCATTTGAGCTATGAAGGACAACACCTTGGAATATACATCTGACTTTTTCGTTCTGTTACATCGGCCTGTCAAAGAAATGGTTCATAACTGACTGTCTGACGTTTGAAGGAGCAGAACAGTTGTGATGACTTTGGAAGGACATCCAAATGGAACCATGGAGAGGACTTTTCAGTGAATCGAGCAGTTGGCATGAGAGAACTTTGTAACAGTGATAAATTGAAGGATGCATTCAGTGATAGGTGTTTATGATGATTATGACATAAAAGTTTTGCTGTACTATGTTATGATACTGTATGATGACAATGTGTGATCTTGGATTTTATACGGAAGGTAATGATCTAGAAGAATGTAAATGAGGATCCAGACATTTCAGATTTGCTCAGTTCTCTAATCACTAAGGATAATAATATTGACTGGGTCATGTTGTTAAAGAGTACTGTTTTGTTGCAGTCTACATCCTAATGAGTGAACTGTTTAAGGTTTGATACCAAGGTTTGACATGGTATCAAGAGGATGGATTGTTGTGGAAATTTCTTATACAATGTATTCTGACTGTATAAAGGAGTGAGTCCCACTGTTAAGATAGGTACAGGAATGTGTGGGACCTGGTATTTGCATAGGGGGCATCTATTGTCTGTCCAGATGGAGATCAATGGGTTTTAGGACAGGATAGGAGAAGATACAGCAAGGGGGCAGTAAGGTCAGTTGGCCCCTTTGGGTAAACATTATTGCAGGAAGGATAAGGTGGGGGAAGATAGCATTTGGCGTGTGTGATAGAACAAAGGGAAAGGTGTTTGATTGACATGAAACAGATGGCAGCATCTTACCACACCCCTTTTTCCTATGTAATAAATACTGTCGAAATGATGTTTTTATTTAGAAACTATCCACCGTTACTTTGTAACCTGTATACTTTCTCCTTGCAAGCAAGATTAAAACCGTTTATTGCGCAATTGATTTCTCCTGTCTTACCTACCATTTTCATAGAACTTTGGAATTTTAGAAATTGCCATCACAGGGCGCACGTATGTGTTAGGGCACATTATTTAGACTAAAATAGATCTTGCTTTTCGCCACGTTAATTTTCTTTTGCCAGTTTTTCTGGACATGGGTAAGTGAGGCAGTAAACCATTGAATGTCCCTCGTAGTTACGTTGGGCCTGCAGAGATAGTTAAAGATAAGTATGGTGTTTGGACATGTGAACAAATGTATCTCTGGGAGTTTTGGGGATTTCCAAAGAATGGCAGCTTTAGCCAAAGACAGTTGCATGGGTTGAAAGAGAAGTTGGAGGAATACGAGCAAGGGAAAATTATGAAAATACAGAAGGGGAGACGGAAAGTAGATTGGAAAGCTTATGGTATGTGGAAAGAAGAAACTGATAAAAGATTTAGGCAGAGTATAGTAGGGACTACTGATCAATGTGTTCTGGCTTCTCCTACTAGAGTTGATGTGGACCTGGACTGCCCTCCATCTGGCCGACTGACCTCTTATACTGCTGTGCGAAAGCCCGAAGCATTTCCTGAACCACGGGAAGGAATGCCGCCGAAGCTGTCTCAAAATAGTCCCCCTCCTGCCTGGAAGATTTATCCTTCGCTCACAGCCAACCTTGGTGCGACATCCCCAATTGCTGGGAGGACCAGGAGCGTTACATCGTTTGTGCAGCCTGAAGGTTGGTTCATGATGGTAGAAGTTGTGAATCCGGTTGCAGGAGGTAAAGACTATGCACGCTCAACTATTTTCGTCTACCACCCATGGTCGCCTGCCGACCTGAAAGACGTGGCCGCCTCACTACCCAACCCAGAAAATTAAGGAGGAGAGGAATCAAATTGTGTTTTTCTCCAGATGCTTGACCAATATAAACCAAATATAGTTGAAGTGGAAATGGTAATGATGAAAGCACTACAGCTAAAATGGGGAAGGGTGAAAGGAGACTGGCCCGTACAGAATGCTCCGTATAATTGGGACACTGGTTCTCAACATAGGTTAACAACAATGGCGCTGTGTGGACGGATAGGTGCCTTTTTCCCGAGACGGATGAACTGGGTGAACATTTCTGACTGCAAACAGAAACAGGGAGAAAGAGTCACAGACTATCATAATAAATAATTGGAGATTCACAGCGGGATGGGCCACAAGCCAGATGGGTTAATGACTCTCCCTGGGAACAACAGTGTAAAATGAGGCTGGTTGCAGGTCTGCTACCAACATTACAGAAACATGTAAAGGAGCACTGTGTGACCTTGGACGAGGGCCGCATGGAAATTGTTTGGGCGTTTATCAAGCACAGTGAAAAAGTCTGCAAGGACTAAGAGGATTAGAGACAAAACGATAAAGGGAAACGTGAAACGAAACTACATATGGCCCAACTGTGTTTTTACAGCGGCTATGACCAAAGAGGCAGAGGACGGGGTAGAGCAAGAGGACGAACACAGACTCTAGGCAGAGAACGTGGTTCTGCTAACCGCTACAACTATGACAAAGGTTGCCATCGTTGTGGTTGGATTGAAAATTGGGTTCGCGATTGTCCTAGAAAGGATATAAGGGAAGATGGACAAAGTAATAGAGGCAATTCTAATTCCGGTGAATAATCCCATGGGAACACGTAGGAAGAGCTACCAAGAGGAGGGGTTTAGACTGTCAGAGGGGGTAGTACAGGACACATCTACCGGTGAGATCAATCCATTACATGACCCCGCATATATTGATGTTATGCAGACACTTAATGTACAAGCATTTAGAGAAAACGTAGAGTACCAATTTAAACCCATGATGTTTCTTACAATTAAAGGTAAACAGATTTAATTAGGGGGCCAAGCAACGAAGTTGCTAGAACCCTTTTATGTTTGTAAGTTTTAATATAATTTGGGGACCAAGTATTGTAGGTACGGTACCCTATTGTTGGTTTTATTATTATTATTATTATTTTTCTCCGGGCCCATTTTCAGAGGCCCGTAACTCGTGTGATGGCAATTTCTAAAATCCAAAGTTCTATGAAAATGGTAGGTAAGACAGGAGAAATCAACTGCGCAATAAACGGTTTTAATGAAACTTGCAAGCAGAAAGTATACAGGTTACAAAGTAACGGTGGATAGTTTTCTAAATAAAAACATCATTTCGACAGTATTTATTACATAGGAAAAAGGGGTGTGGTAAGATGCTGCCATCTGTTTCATGTCAATCAAACACCTTTCCCTTTGTTCTATCACACACGTCAAATGCTATCTTCCCCCACCTTATCCTTCCTGCCATAATGTTTACTGTAGTGTTTACCCAAAGGGGCCAACTGACCTTACTGCCCCCTGTTGTATCTTCTCCTATCCTGTCCTAAAACCCATTGATCTCCATCTGGACAGACAATAGATGCCCCCTATGCAAATACCAGGTCCCACACATTCCTGTACCTATCTTAACAGTGGGACTCAATCCTTTACTCAGTTAGAATACATTGTGCATAGAAATTTCCACAACACTCGGCAACAAGTAAACTTTGCATGGTTGTTGACATGAGAGGCCCAAAGGGCCTCGGCCATTACAATACCTATACACCCCATGGTGGCGCTGTAGCACTTAGTCAAATGTTGAAGGTTTGAGCATGCATATCTCATATGTCGCAGAGTCATGCAGCCAAGTTCCATACATGCCCCTTCTCATGTTGACCAAATATGTCTCTGGGGTCTTTCAAATTCGCCCATTGGATTTTCCACCATTTTGAATTTGGTGAAAAACTCGTTAACAACATCTCCGAGACAGCTGAACGGATTTGCATGCTGTTTGGTGTGAAGGACCTTTGAACCATTATCTTTAAATGTTATGTAAGGAAAGTTGATATCTCAAACAATATGGCTGAAATCAGCGAATGAAATTGAGCTGGGTGGGTCTATGACTTTAGACGTTCATTAAACTCAAATGGAACATCAAACAGCTACAAAACGAATCATACTCGTAAATGTGTCTGCTAGGAATGGACAGGAAAACTCCCATACAGAAATACCGCTTGGGGGCGCTATAAACATAACCGATGTTTCTCACAATTTTGCCGTTGATAAAAACACACTTAAACGACATTTCCTCCAAAACAGCTGAATGGATTTGGATGAAAATTGGTGTCAAGGACGACTGGACCATTGTCTTTAAAAGTAATATTATTGTAAATGTTTCTGGAGGATTTTCAAAATATGTATGTGTGCTATTTCGGGTATTATAGATCACATCCCGATGAGACTATTCAGTCTGCCAGCTGACCCTGTGGTGTAGTGGGAACATCCCGGTCCTTCAATATTGTGACCTGTTGTGGAAATTTCTTATACAATGTATTCTGACTGTATAAAGGAGTGAGTCCCACTGTTAAGATAGGTACAGGAATGTGTGGGATCTGGTATTTGCATAGGGGGCATCTATTGTCTGTCCAGATGGAGATCAATGGGTTTTAGGACAGGATAGGAGAAGATACAGCAAGGGGGCAGTAAGGTCAGTTGGCCCCTTTGGGTAAACACTACAGTAAACATTATGGCAGGAAGGATATGGTGGGGGAAGATAGCATTTGACGTGTGTGATAGAACAAAGGGAAAGGTGTTTGATTGACATGAAACAGATGGCAGCATCTTACCACACCCCTTTTTCCTATGTAATAAATACTGTCGAAATGATGTTTTTATTTAGAAACTATCCACCGTTACTTTGTAACCTGTATACTTTCTCCTTGCAAGCAAGATTAAAACCGTTTATTGCGCAATTGATTTCTCCTGTCTTACCTACCATTTTCATAGAACTTTGGATTTTAGAAATTGCCATCACAGACCCCCGTTTGATTCCCTTCTCAGACATTCCAGATTCTGTATCTTATACATGCTTTTCCACTAGGTGCTTTTCAGCCTTCACCCAACAATACATATGTGAAATACCATGATTTTAATTTATTTGCGAGGATAATTGTATTATGTGACCCTTTTATGCTGTTATTGTTTTCCAAAGAAAGGAAGCAGCCATGGCGTTATTGGAGTCAATGATTTCGTTATAAGTAGGATGTATAGCTATTAGCTAGCCATCTATAATAATCTTTGTACTGCAGTACACTTTAGTTCCCTTACAAACCTTTTGTTGCCAACTTTCTCTCAGCAAAATTGTAATGGCTGGCGTAATATTTACATTTGGAGAGGATAGAGAGCTGCAGGAACAACCTGTGGTGCAGTGGGGACATCCTCGTTCTGCAATATTCTGACCCTGGTTCAATTCCCCTCTGAGATGTTCCAAATGTTGAATTTCAGTAATGTATATCCACTTGGTACTTTCCACCCTTCACACAACAATATATATCCTCTCTGTAATACCATGATTCTCATGTTTAGGAGAATAAATGTTTTATGTGACCCTTATATACTGTTATTGTTTTCCAAAGACACAAATCAGCCATGAAGTGATTGGAGTCATTGTTTTCATTATAAGTAGGATGTATAGCTATTAGCTATATAGTCTTTGTGCAAGACTACTCTTTAGTTCCGTTAATAAATGTTATTTTGTCCACGTTATTTGAACAAAAATGTAATGGCTGAGGTAAAAGTTGCATTCTATTGTTTAAAAAGTGTAATGATTAAAGACAGTCTGCCACATAGAAAACCAGGTATTGAAACCTGCCTGCCACAACAATATTCATCCCTCCTAATCGCCTGAACTTGGATTGCCTGGTTATTTTTCTGGTTTCAAGGTCTTTTTGTTTTGATTTCCTCTCCTTCGATTGGACATCCTTACTACTAGCGGCATTGCGCATTTTTAAATAGCAAAACATTTCTCTAGTGAGAGCATACAGTGAGATGCTTCCTATGCCCCGCTTGGACCCCTGAAACGCTTCTCGCAGCTTTAATTTTTGGTTGATTCTGGAGCGGGATATTCTGTCCTTAGAGCCCAGGAATGGGACCCGCTTCCGAAATTGAGTGGTAGAACTATAATTACGGTAGGGGCTAGTGGAGGAGAGACCACTGAGCGATTTACGAACCCTCTGTCGGTTGTAGACGATGAGGGCTAGCGTTACCCTGTCAGGCTTCGAAGTAATGAGGAGCAGGAAACGTGGTGTGATGGTAATTTTATCGATCAGAACTCTTTAAAAGGAAGTACAGAGACGAAATAATCTAGGCACATTCTAGCAGTTTATTAATATTTGCAAATATGAGAGACTCGTCAAACGCTTACAAACATAATCGTCCGAGTAGTCTCTAACGCCATACATGAACAATCCGTATTTATTTCAAATGTTAGAAGGGGTGTGGTAAGTTGTTGCCATCTGTCTTGTGTCCCCCCACCTTATCCTTCTCAACTCCTGAGGAGACGCAATGTCTGGATAATCAACAGAGACAGTAAAGGGTTATACAGATTTATGAGTACCCCTCTAATCCAACTGTGCCGGTCAAGGATGCTGGTCAAGGATGTCCCCCTAGGACAAATACCAGATCCCTCTCAGCATCTTTAACTAGTAACTCATTCATTCTCACATCCAAACAATGGGACTCAGTCCTTTAAACAGTAAGAATGCATCAGGTTTAAGAATTTCCACAACAATCCATCCTCTTGATACCATGTCAAACCTTGGTATCAATCCTTAAACAGTTCATTCTTTAGGATGTAGAATGCAACAAACCAGTACTCTTAAACAACATGACCCGGTCAATATTATTACCCTTACTGTTTAGAGAACGTAACAAATCTGAAATGTCTGGATCCTCCTTTACATTCTTCTAGATCATTACCTTCATTGTAACTCACATCCAAACAATGGGACTCAGTCCTTTAAACAGTAAGAATGCATCAGGTTTCAGAATTTCCACAACAGGAGTCGTGTAGTTTAACGTCTTTTAATGACGGCATAGCTCAAACAATGCTCACATTGGTGAGACAATAACACACAAAGACAGGGGAAGCAGAGGGAACATATATATTGGGGGGAATGATTAGAATGAGGACCAGGGGCGCTAAACAAGACAACAGGTGAAATGCATAATGAGATGGCCAGTGGTGTTAGAAGGCCGGTGACGTCGAACGCTAGAGCCTGCCTGCTGCAGGGGGAGGAGAGGCAGCAGAGGGCACAGTCGTCACATACCATAGACATTCATTTCTGTTTTCCAATTGTTGCCCAGTTAATTTGTTAGCCAGGGACTTGATGACACAGTTAGGGATCACACTAGAATGTTCAGAGAAAGGCATGCAAATTAAACTTACTGTTTTGCAAGCAGTTCAAAATGGTGTGCAGCCTGTTGATTATTGTTATTCATGGGATTTAGAAAGAACAGGGCCTAGAGCTGTTTCACATGAGTTGGTAAATAAGGTGATGAATAGAGTAGAAACAGGTTCGGCCCTGTTTATGGATATGGGTGACTTGCGTTGTTCAGCTAAGTTTTCAGAAAGTCAGGATGTTGGTTTTGAGAAAGTGTGGTTAGAAGACGTTAAATGTGATTTTTTGACAGGTGAATATGTATACTGGTCTTCGGAAGGTTTTTGTGCATGGTCTGTGTGAAATGTTAGAGAGGTGTCTTGCTTTTTCAATATTGAGGGGTCAGACCCCCATGTCCCGCTAGCTAAACCTTTGTTTGGCACGTGGGCAAGCTTGGGTCCTTGGGTGAGGGGGTGCAATGAAGTAGTGGACTGGGTCCCTTGTCACATGATGGGAGTGGAATTTTCCGTGGCAGCCCAAGCCTATAGAGAGAGGTTTGGGTGCACCATTTTGGGTAAACGGGAAGTACATCTTGTGCCGCATGACGACTGGGTCCATCAGGTCTGTGCAGTCCAAGTGGCTGCTACAGATCCTAGGTTAGCGGCTGTTCCACCCTCCTTGTGGGCATAGCATAAATATGATGTTGGGCTAATGAGTAATGCACAGCCTCTTGTAATTACACCTAGAGGACCCCATAGACCATGCCAGGCTCAATACCCACTGAAAGCAGAGGCTATTGAAGGGATAGCTCCTGTGTTTAGAGCATTGTTAGAGAAAGGCATAATTGTTCCATGTCCAAACAGCCCCTGTCGCACTCCTATTTTCCCAGTAAAGAACAAAGTTGTTGGACAACCTGTGGCTTGGCAATTTGTACAAGATCTTAAAAAAGTTAATGCGGCAGTATATGCGCGCCCACCGATTGTGTGTGATCCGTATACAATTATGACCTCGAACCCTATGTCCCGGGCAATAGTCACTTTTTTTAGCATTACTGTGCTCAAGGATTTGCAATGTTGGTTCACATTTGAATTCTTTGGCCAATTGTACACCTGGACAATATTGCCTCAAGGTTATTGTGAATCTCCTGCCGTGTTTGCGTCCACGCTAAAAGATAACTTGGAAGGTTTCCAATTTAAACATGGCAGTACCCTTATCCAATATGTTGATGATCTTCTTGTCTGTTCCCCAGATAAAGATACGTGTGAAAAAGACACTGTGCTGTTGTTACAGTACTTGGCCTCGCGGGGTCATAAAGCCAATTTGAATAAACTACAGTTTGTCCAGAAGGAAGTTATTTTTCTGTTTTCTGTTATTTTATATAAACTAACACCAGAGGGTAAAAGTCTCAGTGCAAACAGAATAGAAGCCATGGTTGGCATCCCAAAACCTCTTACTAAAACTCAACTTCTGCCTTTTCTGGGCATGACAGGTTTCTGTAGACAGTGGGTTCCTAAATAGGGTCGTTTGGTACAGCCCTTACAGGACATGGCCTACGGCCAGAAGCTTGCATCACATGATAGAGTAGTGTGGACTCCTGGGAGATGCTTCCTTTACTTCTTTGAAACAGGCCCTGGCTACCTCTCCTACTTAAGGGCTCCCTGATCCAAAGAAGTTTATTCAAGCAATGTGTGAAAAGAAGATTATATGTCCTCTGTATTGATGCCGAAACACGGGGATAAGTTGAGGCCAATTGCATAATTCTCTTCTAAACTAGAAATGCCGTAGCACAAGTCCTTCCCTATTGTCCGAGGGCTGTGGCAGCGGCAGCAGATGTTGTTTTGCGATCACAGCCTCTGGTTTGTTATCAGCCACTCGAGCTACGAGTTCCTCACTCTGTTGCCTCCATTTTGTTAGAACAAAAGACTAGTCATCTGTCGGGTGCTAGGTTTCTGCATTACCATAACATTTTACTGTCATTACCCCATGTCACTGAGTCCTGTTTTAAATTCAGCCACTTTCCTCCCCACTGAGGTTGATGGCGAGCCACATGACTGCCTTTCTGCTATTAACCAACAGTGTACCCCTCGTGATGACTTGTCTGATGAACGTCAACCCAATAGTGACCTTGTTTTTTATGTTGATGGGTCTGCAAGTAAATCTCCTACTTTTGCTGCAATAATGTAGGATATGCCATTGTCACTGATCATGATTTGGTTGAAGGTCATAGACTGCCACACTATCTCTCCACTCAGGCTGCGGAGGTGTTTGGCCTCACTTGAGCTTGCATCCTTGCTGAGGGCCAAAGTGTTTCCATTTAAACAGACAGTAGATGTGCCTTTGGTGTTGCGGAAAATGCAGAGGTTCATTACTTTTTCTGGTACACAGATCCAACATGGCCAACTTATTCGTAACCTGTCTTGTTACCTAAGGAAGTGGCCATATGTAAGTGTGAGGCCCATACCACAGGCAGATATGTTGTTTCTCTTGGTAATCGCAGAGCAGATGCAGCTGCCAAAGCTGCTGCTCAGGCCCCCCCCCCCTCATTCTGCTCTGCAGATGACCCATCTGACCCCTACGGTCTCCCTCTCTGACCTCGTTGAAGTGCAATCTCAGGCTTCTCCTAAAAAGAGAACCGCTTGGAAGAAAGCAGGGGCATCCTATGTGAATACTGTTTGGATAGTGGTAACCTCTGTTTACCAAAATGTCTGTTTCATTTCTATGCAGTGCTCTCACATGGAAAAGATCACGCTTCAAAAGGGGGGATGGTAAATATGGTAAATAAGTGTTGATACACACAGGGCTTTACGAATTATGCTCAACATTTTTGTTCAAAATGCCTGGTGTGTTTGAGGTTCAATGTAGGGCGGGGACAAGTAGTCCCCCAGTTCAGCCATCCTCCCCCTGATTGTCCCTTTGACCATGTGATGGTGGATTTTATTGAGTTGAACCCCTGCAAGTTTGTTGATATGTTTTCTAAATGGGTTGAGGCCTTCCCGGCTGGGAATGCTGATGCAACAGCAGTTGCTAAGACATTATTAGCTGAAACCATACCCAGATGGGGAATTCCTAAGAAGCTGGCAAATGACAATGGATCACATTTTGTTAACGGAGCCATTCAGAAGATGTCTGAGTACTTAGGAGTTAATCTAAAGACTCACTGTGCCTACCACCTGCAGAGTGGAGGGGCAGTGGAGAGAGAAAATGGAACTATTAAAATGAAACTCACAAAGTTGGGTGAAGAGAAACTGGCCTCTCCCCTCATGAGGTCATCACTGAAGACCAATGAAAACAGGCCTAGGCGCCCCTACTCACACAGACCTCACCACAGAACATGTGAATGATATTATGTTAACATACTGCACTAATCTGTCAAAGGTTCTGAACAACATCCATAGGAGTGTGAATGCTGCTCTACCAACTCCCATTGAACTCCCGCTGCACCACATCAAGCCTGGGGATTAGGTAGTCATCAAGGACTGCAAGAGAATGCATTGGAGCAAGCCACGCTGGTTGGGTCCATACCAAGTCCAACTGGTCTCTCAGTCTGCTGTTAAAGTTGCTGAATGAGGAACCTGGGTTCACGCCACACACTGTAAGAAGGCTCCAGCATTAGAAGATACGGTGAAAGAATAGGTAAATTTAACCCTTGGTAGCCTATGGGGCTTTCGGCCGGATTTCACTAGTGGGACATTTTGGGTCCTAGATTCATTTCTGTAACAGATACAACCTATTATGATGTATCCTTTTAATAGCAACCCCTCTGGCTACAATAAAAACACATAAAAACAGACTTCTGGGTCAATATTTATAAAACTCATCTGTTTGACAGGCAAAAAAAATGTTTTCGGAAAACATTTCTGCCATTCAGCATCAAGATTTTTTTTTTAAAGCATTATTAGATTTTGTGTCAATGGTATTTCCTCATACTTTCATGCCTTTACTATCAAATTACACTGTAATTGGGTTGAAAATAATGAAAAATAATATAATAGAAGGTAAAAAATATAGGCACCCCCAAAAAATGTGGTTCTTCTACCTAGAAATAAAACATTATGAAATAAATAAGATTGAATGTAAAATCCCATGTAATAGGTGTAATGACTCAAAACGGCCAGCAGATGGCAGCACTAGATCGCTAGTTACGTTTGGACTTATATATTTTATAAACTCAGAAAAATTACCAACTTCTTCCCAAAAACTCAAGAACATCCCCATACTATTTTGACTAAATATTAATTTTTATATCTTATATATAATACAAACGATGTATTATGGTTAAAAACATCATATATAGTGATGTACACGCTTGTAATATTTATACTGATGTACAAATGAGCCTTTCTAAGATGAATAGGCAATGTCGTTGCCTGGTGAAAAGTTCTCATAGCAACCCAAACTATACAACTATACAACCCATATTATACACGGAAAACCCCAATTTTACACGGAACGCTTCAGGAAAGTGGCTACAAATAATATACCATTGGAATCGGACGATTATGGAGAATCTATTTTTCGAAATATTTATGCAAATTAGCACTGTCCGCGGGATCGCGGACGTCGACCATGAATGGTAAGTTACCTAAGGGCTGCGTGGGTTGTGGTGCTAGTAACCATCAACTCCAACACAGCCTGCGACCATGGAGCCAGAGAGACAAGGACCAGGGATCCCCTTCAAGAGGTCCGGAGGAATGAGATGCACCATCGGGTGCCTGCTGATTTTAAGTATTGTCGTTGTCATACCGATAGTGTGGATTTCCAAACCACACTATAATGATCATGGACAGATTGTAAATATGACATCTAATGAAGCAAGGAAAGAGACATTTGTACACCACGAGAAAAGGTCCAAACCACAGATACAGATAGACTGTTCAAAATCAGGCCCTATGTTGATTTGTGACATGATTAACTGCTCCCCGGATGGGGATTGCTATGTACTGACAAGCCCAGTGTTGAAGGATAATAAGTGGTATTGGACTCCCCTAAATACAGGAAGGAGCACTATGTTCCCCTCCTCATACTATTTTCCCAAACATGTGAATAGGTGGAGATGTTATGATGATGATTATTGTACTATTAACATTTCCAAACCACTATGAGTAATCCAGTATTACTGGTATTTCAATATTGATGAGGATAACCCCCCTTGCAGATCACCTGACTTCCCTAAAGGTAGACCCGCTATGATATGTCCCTTAACAGTTGCACGTACTACTGTAGGTCCTACTCCTGCACCACGTCGTTCTGAACCAGATAGAGTAAGGAGAGCACTGTTAGAGCCAGACAACATAGCCCTTAGGATAATGGTTGACTATGCAAAGCACAAGAACATGACTGATTGCTGGATCTGTCAACACATACCAACATCTTCATGTTCACCTATGTTAACCCCTATCCCATTTTCAGTAGCAGACTGGCAGGCACACGGTTGGACCGAGGTGGCAGTACAAATGACACCACCAGATAAGGACTGTTATACCCCGTCTGCCATTCCTGACCACCTGGGTGGGGCTAACTTAGATTTGGTCACCAATACATGTTTATGAATTGCATAATGTCTCACTCTGTATTACAGGTGCTTCAGGAGCCACACAGAGTTTAGGACAAAGTGATTGCTCCACCACAACTCAAACCAACTTCACGACTCTAGGGGCTTTGCCGGAGCAGGTCTATATAGTCTGTGGAGGGAAAGCATACAGTTGCATTCCTAGAGACGCAGGTGGAGTATGCTATATGGCGTACTTGGTCCCTTTGATTAGGCGAGCAGATCACAGGGAAATGGCAGCCTTATATCAGTCCCAATTTCGCCATAAGCGAACACTTACTAGAACTCAACGTATATTTAGTGTTCTGATCCCAGGATATGGCACATACACCTCACAGGAAGAGATAATGGCTCTGTCCAAAGTGTTGGAGAAACACATGAATTTGACAACTGACACAATTGCGGCAATAGGCACGGAGCTGAGTGAAACCCGTTCAGTTGCTCTGCAGAACAGAATGGCCCTAGATATGATTTTGGCTTCTCAGGGCGGTGTCTGTAAGGTGGTGGGATCTGAATGTTGTACATACATTTCAGATGCATCACAAAAGGTAATTAATTTAGTCCAAGAAACTAATAAAGGAATAGAAGAGCTTCATACAGTTCATGGGTGGGACCCATTCTCAGGACTTTCCTCTATGGTTGGTCCCTGGGGGATGACAATATACAAGTTATTGACTACTGCCTTTTTGTTTGTTTGTGGTATATTTTTGTCTTGTTTAATAAAAGTGTGTGTTTCTAAGTTTGCAACACAGGTAATGGTCCAGCAGCATGTAAATGAGGATTCCGATGTTTCAGAGATGTTCCAGTTCCCAAATTACTGGGATGATGATATCATAAAAGATCATGTTGTTCAAGAGCATTGTTTGTAGTAGTCTGAAGCTTAATGAATAGATGTAAATGGTCTGATTGGTTAAACGTTGCATGTTTGTATTACATGACATTTTATGATATAGGGCGGATTGTCAGGGAAATTTCTTACACTGATGTGTTCTTACTGATTAAAGGACTGAGTCCCCATGTTTAGATAAGTAAAGGAATGTAGGTAGAGTGGGGTCTGGTGTTTGTCTCAGGGAGACATCCTTGAACAGCATCCTTGACCGGCACTAGTGGATTAGTTACTCGTAAATTAGTTCATCTGTATAACACTTTTTGGGTCTATCCTTGGGTGTCTAGACATTGTGACTCCTAAAAGGTTGAAAAGGTTTACCATGTGAATGTGTTTTATTGACACACATATTACCACACCCCTTTTTACTCTTCTTTAAATGATGATTCTTGTCCTGTTTTACTTTAGAGATTATTCATTGTTACTTTGTAACCTGTGTATTCTATCCTTGCAAGAATAAACTTAATCTTTCTGTCTTGTGATGAATGTATCTTTTTTCCATACTTGGCAGCTGGAATAACGATCCATCAGCACGCCTCTGGTGTACATAGCAGAGTTTGTAGTCCGGCAGATTCTACGAAAACTGTCCTGTGTTGTGTGCCGTGCGAGCTTGGTCAGAGATACTGTACTGATCTTCATTTGACTAGAGCTTCCACCTTCTAACCCTGATAAACAGTGGCGGCCTTTGTGATTCCATCACAATGCACAGTGAAGGTTTGATTATATCTTGTGGGTGATCCGCCAAGCTTAACCAATGCAAGCACCCAAGTTGTCGACTTTTAATCATGAATGAGGATGCATATACATGCGTTTGGAATGACAACAACCAGGACAGGAGCTCTGGAGCTGGTTTAGAGACCCTTGGTAAGATATGCTATGCAATACAAAATATATTTGACTTGTTTTGAGTATGTTTTGACAAGGTTGTGCAGTTTTTGTATGAAAAAAATGCTAATAGTTTCATGAAATTGGTTAAAGTGGCATGTTGACACAACATGAAATTTTACGATATAGGGTGGATTGTCAGGGAAGTTTCTTGAACTGATGTATTTTTAGTGATTAAAGTATTGAGTCACCATGTTTAGATAAGAAAATGTTGGTTGTGTTTCGAGGAAGGAAGTGTGAGGTAAATGTTAATCTTTAGCAGGATGAGGGTAAATGCCGAAAAGTGGATTTTAGGACAGGATAGATTCCTCTATAAGTATTGAATGTACTTGAAATTGTTATAATGTTACTCTCTCCTTTCAAGAATATAACTTTATTGTGCAATTGAGTTTTCCTCTGTCATACCTACCATTTTCATAAATTGTTTGAACTTTAGAAATTGCCATCACAATACTATGACATTTAACCATGATTTGTTATTGTTGTGAGACTGGGGGAGCTTGACACAAATACACTGATTTTAAGTCTACCCGGGTCTGAGACTGGGGCTGATATAGTAAACATGACTGAGACTAAGCAAACTGTAGACCGAAATGTTAACCTTGTTGATGAAAGTTTGGATAATGTTGAATATAATCTTAATGGAACGCACAGGACTTCATGGACTTCAAATCGTGAATAAATTATCAAAGGAAAGATAATCAAGGGTTCGCACCTGTTGGTTCTGATTAAATGTGTGACAGCAACCAATTCATTTATTGACGATAGAACGCAATTTTGGTGGGGGTGTTTTTAGAGGCCATGGAATGTATCAACATGTCTTTTACAGCTATTCCAAATGCGATTGTAAGGCATAAAACCAATTTGTATATACAAATGTCTGGGGATACAATAGATGATTTAGCCACTCCCCCAGCAACTGGTTATCAATCAACCAAAACTTTCTTTGTACCCCCTACCTGTGAGGTCTTCCCGTCGCTCCCGGTCCGACTCCTCCCTGCCACGCTCCGCACCTGCCACCAGTTCACTTCCCAGCACGCATGAACGCACCCAACACTCCAGATCCCAATCACCTGAATACTGAACACCTGTGCCCTGTTAATCCCTCTATTTAGCCTGTGCTCTTCCTCCCCTCCAGCGTGAGGTATTGTTCCCTGTGGACCTGCCAAGCAATCGATCGCGCGCTCTCATTTCGTTGTTGATTCCCAGCCTGTTGTGTTCTCTACCCTCTTGTCCCGTCCTCTCTCCTCGTTTACAGTATCCTGCGTCCTGACCTGTTCGTCTGCCCGTCGTGTCTCTCCCTGCCTACCCTCCCGGTGTAGTTACTTGTACGGACTGCCTTCCCGGATCACCGACCTCTGCCTGCCCCTGGATATCCTTACCGTCTCTCCCAGCTGTACTGTAGTCTCCGCTGTATGATCTCCCGGCTTCCTGACCTGCTGGCCTGCATTTCGGTTTCACGTCTCTGCTCATCCCTGCCTGTGCCTTCGCCCTCTAGGACTGATCTTCTGGTTCCCGACTCTCTGCCTGGCTTTATCGTTTGTGTGTTAGCCTACTCCCTTGTGCGACGAAAAATAAATCTACCATTGCACTCCTGCAATTGGACCCACACCACTCTGGTCCTGGTGTTTGTTACACTACCACTAACCCCACAAGATGTTTTCAATTTTAATGCTTTTTTTTATCATTTGTGATTCATTGTCAAAGTTTATATTTTACCTGGAATAATAGTTATTCGAAAAATACTATTGATGTGGTTTTACTAATGGTTTTATTTTTGACTAATAAAGCTGACATTATTTCCTTTTCTATTTTCTTCAACAACCATGACATAACTATTCACAAGATTGAGCATGTTGTATGCTATTAAACATTTGCTTATCACGCTTACTCTGGTACATCTTTGCTACAAACTTGGAGACTAGCTCACCATTTTCTCAAAATCATAATTATAAAAAGACATCATGTCCTGTACTTTGAACTGTATTCCACATTCACACAGGTTTACAGAAAGGCACTGATTGACATGGAAAAATATGCAACATTTTGGTTGTTTCCAAAACTGTCATAAAACCTTCCAATGCCATTGTCTGTTATGTAAATAGCCAGCCAGTTCTCCCCTGGGTATTTGCTCGGGTGTGTAAGATTGAATAGCAAATAGTGGTCACACCAGATACTGACTGGTTTTTGGATCACACCGGATCCCCCCCGATACAGTGAAACTGCACATTTTCAGAGTGGCCTTTTATTGTGACCAGCACATAATTTGGAATGTCTGAGAAAGGACTGGGGTCACAATATTGAAGGAACGGGATGGTCCCGCTATACAGGACGTGAAAAGAAAATGTACAAACCCAATTGCAAAAAAGTTGGGACACTGTACAAAAGTAAAATGAATCAGGATGCAATGATGTGGAAGTTTCAAATATCAATATTGTATTTACAATACAACATAGATGACATAGCAAATGTAATACTTTAAGGGAAAATAAGTTGATTTCAAATTTCATCAACACATCTTTTTTATATAATATACTGCAATATACTACAAGTTGCTCAAGTTTATGAATAGGAATGTTGTCCCATTCTTGTTTAATACAGGCTTCTAGTTGTTCTTAGGTCTTCTATGTCGCACCTTCCTCTTTAAGATGCGCCAAATATTTTCTATGGGTGTACGATCTGGACTGCAGGCTGGCCTTTTCAGTACCCGGATCCTTCTTCTATGCAGTCATGACATTGTGATTGATGTAGTATGTGGTCTGGCCATGTTGGAAAATGTAAGATATCCCCTGAAAGACATAACTGTCAGCATTGATGGTGCCTTTCCAGATGTGTATGTCTTACTTTCAACATTCAATATGTTATCTATTATCTATTGCGAATTAAATGTACATTTATGAGAGTTGTAAATTATACCATTCCTTATTAACTCACAATTTGAACCGTGTCCCAACTTTTTGGCAATAGGGTTTGTACATTTAAAGGTTTTGTCCTTCATAGCTCAAATCTAGAATACCATGACATAGCTCTATTTGTGTTCATTCTAGGTGCATTATCAACCAGCTCAGGAGAATCTGTGTGCTCTCCTATGTGAATGCCATTATGACCAATTTTAGAGAAAAGGCTCTTCAAAAGCTTCAGGCCAGGTCGGAAGTGATTTTCACCAGATCCAGAAAATTTCCTCAGTGACGTCAAATCACTGTGCCTAATCTTTATACACCCGCCGGAACCAGCCCACCTAGCGTATCGTTGTCCTCAGGTTCCTCTCTCAACTACTTTGGCAGCAGATGAGATGTACCTGGTATAGAACCAACCAGCATGGCATGATGTCATGCAGATGGTCTTCCATAGCCCAGTACACGTTCCTAGCTACCATCCTCTCGGTTGGAGGTTGCCTTCTCCATCTAATGGCAGAATAGTCAGGACAAGAATTAGTCCAGCTCACAGTCGTCTCTTTACTCTACAACCCAGTCCACTACTGCTGAATCGCTTCATGTATCCTGTACCTGTCAGTGAATTCCCCTTGAAAAGATTAGTTGCAACTGCACAGTACACAAAACAAATGTCCATTACATTAGTATCTTCATTGCCTGAAGTAATACATCCAAATATAGGTTCACTATTCCAGAGCTATGCAGCAACCAAATCCAGGCAATTGTGAAGTGTACATGTCAATTTGTACGAGTTAGTTATGTAATTTAGAGCTTGTGTCGATTTGATGAACATTAGGCTGGTTTGCACATGTGTGTTTCATGTATGAAATCTGGGGTAAAACTCCCACTAGTCTGTTGAAATCCTATTGACTGTCTTTCTTTTGACATGAAACAATCCATTTGAATGCCCTCAAAATTGACCAAGAAAACACACAGTTTCACCATCAATTCTTCATTCAATTCAATACAGGTTTATACACCTCTATGTAGTATGTGAGAATTCTCCATCCTGTAAGTGTTTTAGTACATGTTTATGCACACATTTAGTGGCCTTGTCAAGTGGGACCCACGGTTCACATATTGACATCAAAACCTTTTCTAGAAAAATGAATTCCATTTGTTCATGCTTTAGAAGCAACAATATCATCAATTTGACAGTCTGAAAAATTTCAATTCATTTGAGTATGTTCTTGAATTGCGTGTCTTTTTGGATGAGTACATTGACTGCTGTTGAGGACCCATTCACAATGTTCGATGTAACTGCATGTAATGTTGTTGGAGAGCATTGTACCAATCTGGATTCTTAATGTGGACCATTTCTTCACTGCCTGAAGTAATAGCTCCTAATACAAGTTCCCTATTCCAGAGCAATGTAGCGACCAAATCCAGGAAATTGTGAAGTGTACATGTCCATTTGCATGCGTAAGTTAAGTAACTCCAACAGCGCGTGTGTCGTTTTGATAAACGTTAGGCTGGTTTGCAGTTGTGTGTTCCATGTATGAAATCTGGGTTAAAACTCATTATAGACTGTTGAATTCTATTAATTTTCTTTCTTTTGAAATGATAAAATTCCATTTGAATGCACTCTCTTTTGATCAAGGAAAAACACAGTTTCACCATCAATTCTTCAACTATGACTGATTGAATACAGGTTTATACACTTCTATGTAGCATCACCATGTCAGACTATCTTCATCCCTTGTAAGTGTTTTAAATACTAGTTTATGTACACATTTAATGGCATAGTCAATTGGGGCCCACATATGACATATTGGCATTAAAACCTTTTCCATAACGATGAATTCCATGTGTTCATGCTTCTAGAGCAACAATATCATCAATTTCAATGTCTTGAGAATTTCCATTCATTTGAGTTTGTTCTTGAATTGCTTGTCGTTTGGATGTGTACATTGACTGCTGTTGAGGACCTATTCACAATATTCGACCCATGTAATGGGTGTAATGACTCAAAACGGCCAGCAGATGGCAGCACTAGATCGCTAGTTACGTTTGGACTTATATATTTTATAAACTCAGAAAAATTACCAACTTCTTCCCAAAAACTCAAGAACATCCCCATACTATTTTGACTAAATATAAATTTTTATATCTTATATATAATAAACGATGTATTATGGTTCAAAACATCATATATAGTGATGTACACGCATGTAATATTCATAGTAGTGTACAAATGAGCCTTTCTAAGATGCATTGGCAATGTCGTTGCCTGGTGAAAGGTTCTCATAGCAACCCAAACTATACAACTATACAACCCATATTGTACACGGAAAACCCCAATTATACACGGAATGCTTCAGGAAAGTGGCTACAAATAATATACCATTGGAATCGGACGATTATGGCAAATCTATTTTTCGACCCTAACCCTAACCCTAACCCTGCAGATGGAATGTTCTTAAACAAATTATTTTCATTAGTTGAAGAACTTCTCTAATTTACTTACCATACACAACGTTGAAAAGACACAGGTCCTTAAACTTATTTTTCCAGCCAAACATGTTATAGTCCAATGCCAGCTCGTTTGACAGAATGTATTTCATTATTCGCCTAGTTGCATCATCTACATTTGTGCCCCCTATATCTGCCACCATGGCAACCTAGGGATGAGAGCAAAAAGGAGGAAAAAAAAGGCTTACATTAACTGCCAAGACAATAAGCTTCAAAGATTTAAAAATTCAGCCATAAAGTAAACTAAACATTTGAATGTAGCCTTTGTGTAATTTACTGTAATGTAATACATAATTTTATTTTGTAGGCTAATGCAAATCAATTTGGAAAACCAAAAAAATAACTTACAACAGCAGAGATTAGACTGCGTTTCCCCCAGTTGCTCCTCAAGCGCCTCAACATCTGCTTGAGTTTGCAGCGGGACCACACCATCAGGAACCTCCGTCACTGATGTATCTTTCTTCTTAAGCAGGACATTTAGCATCTTACCATGAACCTTCTGGGTCTCCTTAATTTCTTCTACAATTGTAAGAAGTTTAGAGAACATGGCTTCACAACTGGGGCTTGCAAACCTCTGGGCAGTGGGACTGGCTATCTGTTGGACAGTGGAACTGGCGACTCGCTGGGCAGTGGGGCTGGCGATATGCTGGACAGTGGAACTGGCGACTCGCTGGGCAGTGGAACTGGCGATCTGTTGGACAGTGGAACTGGCGATCTGTTGGACAGTGGGGATGGTGATACGGCTGGTCATTTAATTTGCTGCTGGCCAAAGAAGTTTTTCTGGGGGAGTGGGAGGAAGTTGGTCCTCTGAATCAGAAGGCTCACTTGATTCTAGTTGCTTGCTCTGACACTGGAAGAGTTTTGACCTTGCCCTAGAGAGGTTAATATGAAGATATATAAGGTAAACCATACCTCCTGCCTCTATATTATGGAAATGACGTTTAACCTATATTCCCCCACAAAAACCTACTTTCTCTTTATCAAGCCATCTTCGGTGTCTGTCAGGTCTGATGTATACTCAGCTTGATGTAGCTTTACCCTGGCCTCCGCATAAGTAGCTGTAAAATACAATGAACGTTGTAAAATACAATCACGGCTGTAAATGCGCAAAGTCATGGTCAGGAATTCACTTGATAGAAGTGTCACAGCTTTTAAACAAGTCAGTCTCCCTCTGCTGTCACACAGACATGAGCTGCAGAGAGAATCATAGTGCACATCTGTATGTAGCAGTTTTAATTGAAAAAAACATGCACATACAGTATACATAATATGAAGCAGATGTCTAATCTGCAGAGGGATAGTGTGGTTGCATGTATCCAAACAAACGGGAGCACACCTACAACTATCACAATATGTGAGGACTGAAATCAATTTAACTGAGTTTGGTGTGATCCTGCTTGTTTGGAAAGATGATCTGCAGCTACACCAGCCCGTGACCAATTAGCTCAGAGAACCCTGTAGAGAAAAATCAACACAAAAAAATACTTGAGTTGGGGATTACAGGGGCTTTAAAGTAAGTAAAGGAAATAGAGCAGTAGTTAATGAGGAAAATTAAAGTTACCTGCATTTCCCATCACACACACATTACACAGAATCCAGTTCTGAGCTGGTGGTGTGCCCTCTTTCACGGCCTTGGTCACATTGAGCAGTGTGGCTGGTGGCCACCAGCATAATTTTCCGTCAGTGCCCTCGAACCACTCTGATGGAATGATGTCCACCTTCTTGCAGCCATCAGGGTCAATTTCATCCACAAACTCCACCACACTGAATGAGGGCATCCTGCAAAGTTCATCATGTTATGTGCTGTGTAGCTGAGGCAAAGCCACAAACATTTTCTGAAGAGGAAATAACAGCAGTGGTTTTGTGAAGTCTGTTACTGGAGCACTGGCAAGCTGACCAGACATTTTTGATAGTAAACAAACTCCAAGACATGCCGAATCAATAGGGTAGTTGAAAAAACATGCCCCTGTCTCAAAAAGTTCATACACTACATGTGTTTCTGCAGTGGAATGCACAATATTCATCACAATTGCAAATCTGCCCCCCAGTTCAAAACAATTGGAACCACTGAAGTTTGAGATAATTGTGTCTTTGAGTTTATACATCTTATATTGAACACCCTGATGCATGGAAAAATCTGTTGGCAGTGGTCCAGATGCATGGGGCTGTTTCAGCTCAACACCTTCAGGTATGTCTTTCATAGACACGTCTGACAATTTGTTGCATAGGACCCTGTGGTCTTCTCACCATTTTTTTTCAACTGTCCCAAATAATTCTCAAAAGGAAAACATGAAACTGAATCCAGAGGGCCATATTTTTCAGCATCATCTGCTAAATGTATAATACTGTGTGTATTGTTAACCAGAAAGGTTGTCCCATATATCTTAGCAAAGTTGGTAACAAAGAATCTTAACAACTTTCTGGCAAAACCACAGAACTCTCTACACAGAGGAGTCAGAAGTATTCTCATAGCACATGACAAAACCAGGAAGTTTTTGTAATGTTGATTGGGCAATCTTTGAAAAAGCACAACTGGCCCTGTATATAATAAGAACTGCCTGAATTCTGTAGTCTTCCACTGGCTGTACTCAGACAAAGATCTTGGCTTTCTGGAGAAGCTCCGGGGTAAGCTTTGTCTACACAGTTTCAAGTGATCAGAGATGGCAAAAAGGTCAGAAGATGGAACCCGACATTGCAATGGCCCCTTAATCCACAGAGCAATCAATTTACGCACAATGCCCAAGCAAATTAAATGCATGTAGTCCAGAGGAAAAGCAGAAACCATACCAATGGAGAGGTGATTTAGAGTGATGGTGGTCTTCATCAGACATTTGTTCAAACTGATTGTCTGTCCTCAGGCTGGAATCCATGTCTGGAAACACGACTCTATTGTCAACATAAATGCCATACTGTGTGCAACGCTCACAAGAACTATAGCCACCATGACTTTTGATACATTTTAAAAAAGCTCTTGCTGGAGTGTCACAAATAAAAGCATCTGGAAGTGCGACATTGTACTGTTTCCCACTTAACATTACACCAGTTGTTGTGATGGCTTTTAAATCTTCAATAAAATCATGCATGTAGTCGTTCACAGATTCGGGTTTACAGGGACCTGCATATACACCTATGATAAACACTTTTACCTAAAATAGGCCACAGCTGCATATTAGAACTCCTTGAAAGAGGCAGCCCATCAACATTCACACGAATAGTCAATGTGTCTGTTGTCAGTTCATGGTAATTTGTCATTTTCAGTTCTGACAGTATTGCACTTGCAAGCCCAAAGTGGTAGTAACTTCCCTGTCCAATCTCTTTGACCGTACAATCTTTCACTGTACCGAGGAGAGTTCTGGGATCCTTGGGTACATCCAGACCTAGCTCCAAGAGTATTGCTAGTAACTCTGACAGTGCAGAATGAGACACCTGACGGATAGCTGCCCATTCAGCTAGTTTCCTCTTCGCATCAGAGTGGGGTTCCTCTTCAGTAAAATCACAGGCAGGATCTTCACAGTCACTACACATGTACAAGTCATCAACATCACTGTCAAAGTCCAACTGCAGATTTATAGCCTAATCAGCATTGTTCTCCATATATTCCTCAACCTGCACTTCTTGGTCCACCGCCTGCACTTCTTGGTCCACCGCCTGCACTTCTTGGTCCACCGCCTGCACTTCTTGGTCCACCGCCTGCACTTCTTGGTCCACCGCCTGCAGTTCTTCGTCCACCGCCTGCACTTCTTGGTCCACCGCCTGCACTTCTTGGTCCACCGCCTGCACTTCTTGGTCCACCGCCTGCACTTCTTGGTCCACCGCCTGATCTGCCTGGTCCACAGCCTCAAAGGCAAGCGTCATTAAATGCTACTGCACTCTAGCTTTGATTATCCTCCTCCTTGTTCTTGAATTGCCATGGAAGTAATCCATTTCACTACAATCCCACATGTAAAATGGCTTGTACTACATCATTTCGTTCGATTGGTTTGAGGAAACTGGTAGGCCTCCCATGTAAACAAAGCCCACTAAACCAAAATAAAATGTAAACTGTGGGTGTAATAATCTAAAATCAAATTCAACTCTTAGCCTTCTTAGAGTTGGTTCAACGTAACATCACTAAGTGGGAAACTTAAAACAAAACTACCCACTACTCAGTGGCTTAAATATTTTGTGTTTATTTCACAAGGAAATCTGGTTTTATATTCCAATAAAATTATTTTTGAAATGAATTAAATATAATAGTTATGATCATGAATTCAGTTGGTGAAAAGATCTGACTCAATAAAAGTGGATTTTTTTTCATAAATAAAATTTTTACAGCACTTTTAGGAAGGGAATTTTTTTTCAGAGAGACATCTCTACATCTCTACAAGGGTTGGTGGCCATCAATCAAAACACTAGCACTGGAAGGTCTGCTGACCCTGTTCTTTCCTTCCTCATCTTACACACACATGCTTACATAATTGTTGGGTTCAATTCACCAAACTTCTATATAGTCTATTTTGTCTAATGAGAAAGAACCACACCAAGAGTCAGAAAGACGTTTTAGAAGTCACTTCTGCAGAAGGGAGAGAGCCATTGATCTCAACTGAGCCAGGAACGAGCCTGACAGTAGGATTCAACTCAGCAACTCACCACTTCTCCATGGGTGGACTCGTTTTTATTTAGAAGCACAGCGTTCAGTAGTCATAACACACATGTCCTTTTCCTCTTGGTTATCTCTAGTTGTTATTGCATACTGGAACATCTTGTTATTGCTCAAAGGTTGTACTGTCTCTGAGCGTTATAGGTAGGAAGCATGTAGTTTCATATCTGACAGTAATGAAAACCACATAACTGTTTCAATTGGAACATGTTATTCTAGGCTTATACTGAACGTAATTTAGATAGACTGGCGAAAGCTTTCACAATGATAGAGACAGATCCTATATGAAACATTAACTTCTTACAATAATGAATGAAACTGAGCAGAGGGAGGCAGCGACTGTCCACAATCATGCACTTCACGTGGCCTACTACAATTTTTGAGCTGGCAAGTATCAGAACTGAAAATGACCAATGAGCATGAACTGACAACAGATACATCATGCATATATGGCAAACTATTACATTTAAATTACTTACGTGGCAAAGAAGAACACTTTCCAATAGCGTTTGAACAACTGTGATCTGGACAAATCTAAATGTGACAGGAAGACAATGATTAAGAGAAGTCAACAGGAGGCACTTTTTATAATTTATGTTTTTGCACAGGTAAATACAGTGTGGTTAACATTCACCTACCAAATTTCAGGGACCCACAACACACATTATGAAGTACACAAACAAGATTGCAGTAATAAAATGGAGCCTTCTTGTGTTTGCACTGAGAAAGACAGCATGTTCTTAAAATGCATACCTGAACTCTCGGGAAAAACAAACAGCCTAGCTTAAACAATTAATTTAATGTAACACTAGCTTCATCACTGCTTACAAAGCTTAGTTTTGTACAATATAACCAAATGTCCTTTAACTCATTCACACAAAACTAAAAGAAAATAATCAGCAGAGGCAACAAAAAGAGCCGCCAAATGTGGCTGCTGAGCTAATTCAGCTTGCATTTTTGTATTCGAAATTGTTTATTCTGCCTTTGATTTCAAGAGGGGCTGTATAAAACCGATAACGTTATGTCGACTAATTAGGTTGATTAGGCCTAACTACTAACATTAGCTAAAGTTAGCTAAAACACTCAACATTAGCAGAGTTCAAACAACCATTTTTGCAAATTCCCCAGTGTCTTAGCTCACAATACTCCAACAGTAATGATGGTTTAATACAATAATTTTTCATAATAGAGAGACAGGTATGCTACTCACCAGTGTTGAACACGCACTACTGTGGACTGCTGCTCTACTCTGCTGCTGTCGGCGCTGATCTGTAGAAATTCAAAAAAAGTAGTACGTCAACAACAACAACAGCAGATTAATAATTCACAAAAAAATGACAGGGGGCTGATCTTGGATCTTCTCAAATGTTTTTAAGAAACATAGTAAAATTTAAAGCAAAATCCCTGTGCCCTGAAAAATAATAACTAATTTCTATTTAAAAATATACTTTATTCATATTATTTTTTCCATATAATTTTTTATTCAGTATATATTTATATATATAAATTATCATTATTTTTAATTTTGTTTATTTATTTATTTTGTTTTATTCTTCTGTTAGTAAGGTTAAACAATTATTACTGTGAAAGCTTCAACCTGCCTGGCCATTCCATTCCACTTCTGCTCCACAGAACTGCAGCTGCTTACGTGTGTTGTGTGTTTTTTCCCCCGCAATGTGTGATAGATGTGTCAAAGGTAAAAGAGCACTACATTTCTCAAACCATTCACCAGCAATCTGTCTACAACCACAAGCCGCCTCCCGAACATGCCACAGCATACAAGATAATGCTGATGACAATGCTGTCATGTTGTTTTGCAAGTTCGACTGTAATATTGACTGTATGAATACCGAGCAATCCAGTCTCACACCAGTGGCAGTCGGTCCAAAAAAGATTGAGGCGCATTTCACCTTGTTACAGCACACCTGACTTCTGCTGCTTTTATGTCTACAGTCACAGAGTTATTAAGAAGGAAAATATAGCCTGTAGATTTTAATCAGGGTTTATACACTGTTTTATTCTGACCTGACACATGTCCATGCATCATCATGTCTGTATTTATGTTAATTATGATTATAAAAGATAGTCCACCAATGTTTAACTGGGATTTTGATGTTTATAAAATGCAAACAATAAATGCAACAGAGTTTAGCAGAAAAAAACCCACATAAAACAACAACACAGCATTAGAAAGCTGTCTAACCTTTGGCCAGTATAGCACTACTTGAAAACCCTTTGTGCTCAAAATTTGGGGTCCGAACTGCAGCCCTTTACATTTTTACAACATTTGTGCAAATTTGGGGTGAGCATAACTGTAGAAAATACTAAAAATAAAATTCTAAAGCAACATGGGCCCTTAAATATTATCACCAAGTTCCACCCCATGCCGACTTTACCCAATTAGATCCCTTGTGGGGCCCATGGAGTAGGCCCTCCCATGTGGGGCGCATGTTACAGAACCCACATGGGGCCCACACAACTTGCCTACTTCCAGCCAATGCCCCCTTAGTCCACTCTTATCCCTTACAGGGCCCACACGGTCAGCCTACTTGGGCTTCCCATGTGGACCCATGTTGAAGAAACCATATGGGGCCCAAGAAATGATACCCAGTTCCACCCCATGCCCACCCTGCCCACTTATATCCTCTATGGGGTCCATAGAGTTGGCCCACATGGGCTTTCCATGTGGGGCTCATGTTAGGTAACCCATATGGGGCCCACATAACCCCCATACTTCCATCCCATGCCCACTCTGCCCACTTATATCCCCTATGGGGCCCTTAGAGTTGGCCCACATGAGCTTTTCATGTGGGGATTATGTTAGGTAACCCACATGAAGCCCACATAAATCGCCTATTTCCATCCCATGCCCACTTTGCTCGCTCATTTCCCATATGGGGCCCAGACAATTTGCCCAGTTCCAGCACATGCCCACTTGGTACCCATGCAGCCCCTTTGTAACCCATATGGGGCCCACATGTACATGTTGGCTGGGAAATGATTTACGAAAATGGTAAGTAAGACAGAGGAAAACTCAATTTGCACAATAAACAGTTTTATTCTTGCAAGGAGAGAGTACACAGGCTAAAGAGTAACAGTGAATCATCCCTAAATTAATACAGGACAAACGTCAGTACTTATAGGGGAAAAAGGGGTGGGGTAAGATGTATGTCAATAAAACACATTCCCTGTGTTCCATCACATGTCCTGGGCTTCACACAAGGGACAGGCTGTCCTCCCTCACATGGGTAACCTTCTCAACCTTTGAGGAATCACAATGTCTGGACAGACACTAAAGGGTTATACAGATTTACGAGTAACCCTCTAATCTGCTGGTGCCGGTAAAGGATGCACCCTAGGCAAACACCAGACCCCTCTCTAACACATTCCTTTTCTCATCCAAACATGGGAACTCAGTCCTTTAATCAGTAGGAATACATCAATTCAAGAAATTTCCCTGACAAAGTCCAACAAGTGAATGCCACAGGATATGTAATGACAAAGATAAACTTGCAAAGATTTAATCAGTAAATAAATCACACTTCTCATAAAAATAAGGGAACACATAATCATAACAATATAACACCAAATCAATTAAACTTCAGGGATATCAACCTCCCCTGTTGCATAAGCGATTGTTAATTAATGTCACCTGTTTTGGTGCAAATGAAAATGAGAACCGGAGAGGCAACAGCAAGCCAATCCCCATAAAAGGAATGGTTTTGCAGGTCGTGGCCACAGACAATTGCTCTCTAATTTATCCTCCCTGAATTTTTGAGCAGTGTAAATTGGCCTTTGTACCTGAAGGGTTATGGTTCAGGGAAGAAAATCAAGAAGGCGTGGAACTTGTAGAGAAGCTAAGACTCAGGGTTAGGGTTAGTGTAGGACCTGCCTTCACCAAGGTATTGGAGCACAGCAGCTAGGGCAGAAATTAAGACTATTCAATATACATCCATCTTCTTCCGCTTATCCAGGGCCGGGTCGCGGGGGCAGCAGTCTAAGCAGGGATGCCCAGACTTCCCTCTCCCCAGACACTTCCTCTAGCTCTTCCGGGGGGACACCGAGGCGTTCCCAGGCCAGCCGGGAGACATAGTCCCTCCAGCGTGTCCTAGGTCTTCCCCGGGGTCTCCTCCCGGTGGGACGGGACCGGAACACCTTCCCAGGAAGGCGTTCCGGAGGCATCCGAAAAAGATGCCCAAGCCACCTCAGCTGACCCCTCTCGATGTGGAGGAGCAGTGGCTCTACTCTGAGCTCCTCCCGGGTGACCGAGCTTCTCACCCTATCTCTAAGGGATCGCCCAGCCACCCTGCGGAGAAAACTCATTTCGGCCGCCTGTATCCGGGATCTTGTCCTTTCGGTCATGACCCAAAGCTCATGACCATAGGTGAGAGTAGGAACGTAGATTGACTGGTAAATCGAGAGCTTCGCCTTGCGGCTCAGCTCTTTCTTCACCACGACAGACCGATACATCGACTGCATTACTGCAGAAGCTGCACCGATCCGTCTGTCAATCTCCCGTTCCATCCTTGCCTCACTCGTGAACAAGACCCCTAGATACTTAAACTCCTCCACTTGAGGCAGGCACTCTCCACCAACCTGAAGTGGGCAAGCCACCCTTTTCCGACTGAGGACCATGGCCTCGGATTTGGAGGTACTGATTTTCATCCCCACCGCTTCACACTCGGCTGCAAACCGTCCCAGTGCATGCTGAAGGTCCTGGTTAGAAGGGGCCAACACGACAACATCATCCGCAAAGAGCAGAGACGAAATCATGTGGTCCCCAAACCTGACACCCTCTGGCCCCTGGCTGCGCCTAGAAATTCTGTCCATAAAAATTACAAACAGAACCGGTGACAAAGGGCAGCCCTGCCGGAGTCCAACATGCACTGGGAACAAGTCTGACTTACTGCCGGCAATGCGGACCAAGCTCCTGCTTCGGTTGTATAGGGACCTGACAGCCCTTAGCAAAGGACCCAGGACCCCATATTCCCCAAGCACCCTCCACAAGATGCCGCGAGGGACACAGTCGAATGCCTTCTCCAAATCCACAAAACACATGTGGATTGGTTGGGCAAACTCCCATGAACCCTCCAACACCCCGTAGAGGGTATAGAGCTGGTCCAGTGTTCCACGGCCCGGACGAAAACCACACTGTTCCTCCTGAATCCGAGGTTCTACTATCGGCCATATTCTCCTCTCCAGAACCCTGGCATAGACTTTCCCGGGCAGGCTGAGAAGTGTGATCCCCCTATAGTTGGAACACACCCTCCGGTCCCCCTTCTTAAAAAGAGGGACCACCACCCCGGTCTGCCATCCCAGAGGCACTGTCCCCGACCGCCACGCGATGTTGCACAGGCGTGTCAACCAAGACAGCCCCACAACATCCAGAGACTTGAGGTACTCAGGGCGGATCTCATCCACCCCCGGTGCCTTGCCACCGAGGAGTTTCTTGACCACCTCTGTGACTTCAGCCCGGGTGATGGACGAGTCCACCTCTGAGCCCTCATCCTCAGCTTCCTCAATGGAAGACATGTCAGCGGGATTGAGGAGATCCTCGAAGTACTCCTTCCACCGCCCGACGACATCCTCAGTTGAGGTCAACAGCTGCCCACCTCTACTGTAAACAGCGTTGGTAGGGCACTGTTTCCCTCTCCTGAGGCGCCGGATGGTTTGCCAGAATCTCTTCGAGGCCAGCCGATAGTCCTTCTCCATGGCCTCACCGAACTCCTCCCAGGCCCGAGTTTTTGCCTCCACAACCACCCGGGCTGCAGCCCGCTTGGCCTGTCGGTACCCGTCAGCTGCCTCAGGAGTCCCACAAGCCAACCAGGCCTGATAGGACTCCTTCTTCAGCTTGACGGCATCCCTTACTTCCGGTGTCCACCACCGGGTTCGGGGATTGCCGCCTCGACAGGCAACGGACACCTTACGGCCACAGCTCCGAGCGGCCGCTTCGACAATGGCGGTGGAGAACATGGTCCACTCGGACTCAATATCTCCAACCTCCCTCGGGATCCAGTCGAAGCTCTGCCGGAGGTGGGAGTTAAAGATCTCTCTGACAGGAGACTCGGCCAGACGTTCCCAGCAGACCCTTACAGTACGCTTGGGCCTGCCGAGTCTGTCCACCTTCCTCCCCCGCCATCGGATCCAACTCACCACCAGGTGGTGATCAGTTGACAGCTCCGCCCCTCTCTTCACCCGAGTGTCCAAGACATACGGCCGCAGGTCAGATGAGACGACAACAAAGTCAATCATCGACCTGCGGCCTAGGGTGTCCTGGTGCCACGTGCACTGATGGACACCCTTATGCTTGAACATGGTGTTCGTTATGGACAAACTGTGACTAGCACAGAAGTCCAAGAACTGAACACCGCTCGGGTTCTGATCAGGGGGGCCGTTCCTCCCAATCACGCCCCTCCAGGTGTCACTGTCGTTGCCCACGTGGGCGTTGAAGTCCCCCAGTAGAACAATAGAGTCCCCAGTCGGAGCACTTTCCAGCACCCCTCCCAGAGACTCCAAGAAGGTCGGGTACTCTGCACTGCCGTTCGGCCCGTAGGCACAAACAACAGTGAGAGACCTATCCCCGACCCGTAGGCGCAGGGAAACGACCCTCTCGTTCACCGGGGTAAACTCCAACACATGGCGGCAGAGCTGGGGAGCTATGAGCAAACCCACACCAGCCCGCCGCCTCTCACCATGGGCAACTCCAGAGTGGTGAAGAGTCCATCCTCTCTCAAGGAGTGTGGTTCCAGAGCCCAAGCCGTGCGTAGAGGTGATCCCGACTACCTCTAATCGGAACCTCTCAACCTCACGCACTAACTCAGGCTCCTTCCCCACCAGCGAGGTGACATTCCACGTCCCTAGAGCCAGTTTCCGTGTGTCCAGAGATCGGGTTGTCTAGGCCCCTGCCTTCGACTGCCGCCCGATCCTCTTCGCACCGGCCCCTTATGGTCCCTCCTGTGGGTGGTGAGCCCACGGGAGGGCGGCCCCAAGTTGCCGGCCGGGCCCCATGGGGGAAGGCCCAGCCACCAGGCTGGCTCCAGGGTGGGGCCCCGGCTGCGCCATACCAGGTGACGTCATGGTACTCAAAATTTTATACATCATTAAGGGGGTTTTGAACCGCTCTTAGTCTGACTCGTCGCCTAAGACCTGTTTGCCTTGGGAGACCCTACCAGGGGCATATAGCCCCAGAAAACATAGCTCCTAGGGTCACTCGGGTACTCAAACCCCTCCACCACGTTAAGGTGGCAGTTCTTGGAGGGGTGTAAGTGTAAATAGGTGTAAACTCACATAAATGGTCCATGAACACGAGTTCTTCTTTAGAAAATGCTTGGCCATATGCTCATAGTCCAGTTCAAATCCTTCCACTGAATACGAAGATTGGCTGGTTGGTAGTGGGAATCCCTCAATGTCCCAGTTTGTGACGATTGCAATTGCTGGGTTGTTGTTCCTGAGGTCCCTTAATTTTTTTTTAACTGCCTTTTTTCTCATCTCTTCGAGCTGTTCCTCTAGTTCCGATGGCTGAAACCAACAGGGAACATAGACGTATGGATATGTCATTCAAATTAACGTGATAAACCAAATTAACCTGATAAACCAATATCATTAATAACTTCAAATGAAAGAGAAATACAAGTAGCTACTTACACTTAACTTGTGCACATCTTTCAGGTGCCGCAAACCTCTAACCACTTTCTTGTGGCACATTGGGCACGGTGTGTCCTTGAGGCTTATCCTCCTATGTGCGTAAGCCAGGATGATGGCCCTTTCCTCCCTGTTCTGGATGTTGTGTTTAATCTTCAGGTGTGACAGGAGGACCATATATTTTTTTGTGCAAAATGGGCAGACAATCATTACTTCAATATACAAGCTTACCCTGATGAAGGAGAATTAGTGGGAGATTCAGTGATGATTCGGATTCCGGAGCCAAGACTAATTTACATTGGAAAGGGCTACGGACAGTCCAGGATGCAATCTCCCTCCCCGTCACATACAAACTGAAGACAGGAGAGGAAAATAACTAACTTTGCAGGTTTTACACATGTTCCCATCAATAGATTAAATATTGACATATGAAAGGATAAATGCATGTGATTAAGTGACTATACCATTTTAGTGGTAATTTAAATGAATAACAAAATACACTCACCTAAAGGATTATTAGGAACACCATACTAATACTGTGTTTGACCCCCTTTCGCCTTCAGAACTGTCTTAATTCTACGTGGCATTGATTCAACAAGGTTCTAAAGGCATTCTTTAGAAATGTTGGCCCATATTGATAGTATAGCATCTTGCAGTTGATGGAGATTTGTGGGATGCACATCCAGGGCACGAAGCTCCCGTTCCACCACATTCCAAAGATGCTCTATTGGGTTGAGATCTGGTGACTGTGGGGGCCATTTCAGTACAGTGAACTCATTGTCATGTTCAAGAAACCAATTTGAAATGATTCAAGCTTTGTGACATGATGCCTTATCCTGCTGGAAGTAGCCATCAGAGGATGGGTACATGGTGGTCATAAAGGGATGGACATGGTCAGAAACAATGCTCAGGTAGGCCGTGGCATTTAAACGATGCCCAATTGGCACTAAGGGGCCTAAAGTGTGCCAAGAAAACATCCCCCACACCATTACACCATCACCACCAGCCTGCACAGTGGTAACAAGGCATGATGCATCCATGTTCTCATTCTGTTTACGCCAAATTCTGACTCTACCATCTGAATGTCTCAACATAAATCGAGACTCATCAGACCAGGCAACATTCTTCAACTGTCCAATTCTGGTGAGCTTGTGCAAATTGTAGCCTCTTTTTCCTATTTGTAGTAGAGATGAGTGGTACCCAGTGGGGTCTTCTTCTGTTGTAGCCCATCCGCCTCAAGGTTGTGCGTGTTGTGGCTTCACAAATGCTTTGCTGCATACCTTGGTTGGAAAGAGTGGTTATTTCAGTCAAAGTTTCTCTTCTATCAGCTTGAATCAGTTGGCCCATTCTCCTCTGACCTCTAGCATCAAAAAGGCATTTTCGTCCACAGGACTGCCGCATACTGGATGTTTTTCCCTTTTCACACCATTCTTTGTAAACCCTAGAAATGGTTGTGCGTGAAAATCCCTTTCTTTCCCATTCTGGAGTTCAGGAGATTGTCTTGACCAGGACCACATCCCTAAATGCATTGAAGCAACTGCCATGTGATTGGTTGATTTGATAATTGCATTAATGAGAAATTGAACAGGTGTTCCTAATAATCCTTTAGGTGAGTGTATATTTAAAAAAATTGAAAGACAAGAAAAATCCACAGCACACACATGCCATATTCTGGAAGTTATTCCAGTGTGAAGCTCTATATATTGTATGAATTGCTAGAAATAGAGCGATATAAAAGTGATTCTTATTCAAATACTCATGGAATAATAGGCTATATTAATACTGAAATAATAATATTTGATTACAAATAAATGTAAATGTAATTCTTCTGGACCCTTGGCAGATTACAGTCAGTGTAATTTAGCAACCTTGCATACAGGACCACACGGATCCAGACATCGCAGAGATGAGCAATGTCGAAAAAACAATTGGATCGCAGTTTTCTTTTACACCCAAGCATGTCAAAATATTCCATTAAAACGTAATAACCTCAAACTGCATCTAATCCGCATAACATTTTTAAAAATATTTTCAGGTGACTTTTCAGGTCCCTAAAATTACAGATTTGTTTCTAAATTTTTTAAAGAGAGATTGCCAGACAAACAAAGATGTGAAAAGACCATCAGATTAGGGTATGTACTATCACAAAAACATTAGGCAATATATGCAATATATAGAGTAAAACATATATAATTAACACATTTATGTTACTAACACTATAAACATATGAGCGTGAAGACCTTGGATAAGCTATAGCAGCAGAGCCTAGCTGAAGGAATTGGAGGAAGATTAACGATATGGCAAGGCAAGGATGGGGAAAAAATAACTTGACATGGCTGTAATAAATACAGCTCTATTTCGTTTTTTATGCAAGTCTATATTAACTAGAACATACCATAACTAAACAGAGAGAAATAATATTGACTGCGATTATTTATAAAGCTGATGTCTAGTAGTGACTAAACCAGGGAACAAGACAGGCTAAGATGTAGCGAAACATAGTCAAGTTTTATCAAATAAAACGTAATGCCCGAACAACAAAATGGTGGCTAGTGAAAATGTTGAGTTGGGACAGAGAAGGGAAATGGAGAACCTAATGAAACATTTTAATATTTTACCCCTCAACTTTTAAACATAGTTAGGCATCCATGTTAATTTCCATCAAAATATACATTATTTTTTTCAATCATGAAAAGCTTCTCAAGGTAAAATGCATACACTACAATACTAGAAAACACACAATACCCAAAAAGAGAACCATGCACATCAAACTTAAGGCACAATTTACAGACACACAAATAAAATTGAGAATGCCTTAAGCCTACACTACCTCAATTATTACTAATTTTACTTATTGGTTCAATGTTAAATAGGTTCAAAAGTTTACAGCTATTATATTTGTGCTTATACTACTCAAAGGAATGTAATTTCTGCACTCTTTTTGCAGCTAGTATTCGATATAGAGATTTCAACAAGTTTTTTAAACAACAAACCAATAGACAATTTCCTATTATTTTTTTTGAAGACACTGAAAATACAATTGCATTAATAACTTTTTTAATATAAACATCCACTCAAAGATGGCCTTAAGTGACATTTCGAAATGTTTTTATTGACACTTCAACAGAACATCAAATGAACATTAAATCATGAGGTAAGCTGTCATTACTTACAGATAATGTTTGAAAATATATTTCAGTGTTCTTCAGCATGCAATTAATCATAAAACAATACAGAAAACACAAATATCTTTTTGACAAATGCAATATAAAGGAAGTTTCTAGTTTACTGATTATTCAGCTACATACATAGGTGTACGGTGAATCGCAAACATCCAGTGCATACTTCCATACTTCCATGATACTTGCCTGACTGTTAAAATACATGTTAACTACAATATCTCATTGAATGTTTCTTTCCTTAAGTAGAAATGGTTCTTTATAAAACCACCTGATATTAATGGTACTAACAATGCAATCATATTGATTCAACTTATTTCTGCGCCATTATATTGCACAGGGCAATCATTCTTCCTTCCACTACTCTTACCCGCTGTTGCTGTCGCCAGCATAGCCCCCCCAAAAAATGTGTGCTAATAGTGGTGTATACACAACCAATGAGATCTGATAAAGTGAACTCCAACACGTCTTGTAAAGACGAAGGTCGACTTTCCAATAACTAAGGTTCTAAAACGCCAAATGCAGTCTGCTGCAGTTTCACTAGTTTGGTCCCTTCCACTCTAAGCATATCCTTGAGCTTGTCATTTAACTGTGTACTTTCTGGTGAGAAGGGAGGCAGTTCAATGTCTACTGTTAATTCATCATTGAGGTGGTGCAATGTCAAATACGAACAACTGCGTCATCCGGAACTGTGATAAAACGGTGTAGTTTGGTAATGGCAGAGTGGTATGCGTAATGTGTTGCGGATATGTAATGGTCATATCTGGAAGTGCTGTACTTAGCCAACGATTCTCAACCCTCTCAACTAATGTATCTTTGAATTTATGCTTTGGTATCATTTCGGCCTGGCACCTATTTTTTACCATTACGTTCCTGATATCACATTGGTGGTCGTTGGTTTCTTTAAGAAACGGTTTGCTTGGACAGAGCCAGTGAATGCTTTTTGCGAGAGTGCACATTTTCAAATCAGGGCTTAAAAGCAGATTTGGGTTGTGCTCTTGGTATGCAACCAAAGACTGGGCTTCAATTTTAATATATGTATCATTCTGCCCTACATTTAACAAGCATTTGAGTCTTTAAATGTTTCGCGGGCTTATAGCTGGAACGTTTATTATGAAGCCAAGTTCAAATCTTTCTGGATTCACATAAATTGGAATTGCACTGCCAAGAGAAAATGCCAAATTCAAGTGATGCTCTATGTCTCCGTACCTTCCTAGACGTAGAATGTCAGATACCATCTGTAATGACACAAAATAACTCAGAATTTGGCCAATACTCAGGAGATCAAGCACAGAGTTTACTTCTCTGCCAAAGCTTTGCAGTAGTGAACGGACCATATTGACATGAGCAACGCCATTTCTCAAAAAATCGTTCATATCTTCTATTTCATGCAAAGTACGATTCAATAATGTTGAGTGTAAATTGAGCATAGTTATGGTACCAATTTGCGTGGTGCCCATCTGTTCAAGATGGTATTGTTGCAGTTTCAGTTGTTGTTGTATGATTGGCATTTCCTCCTCAAACGACTTTACGTGGCTTCTCAATGCAGATATGCTTATTGTGTTCGCAGCACTTGTCCCGATAGACAGCAAGGAACCGATGACTGTCACAGCACTCATCAATGCCCCCAAAAAACATTTAGGTCTGCGGTTAGTCATCAAGTCCTCATGTGTGATTGTTGATTTTGCTACTTGTCTCAGCATTTCAATAGTATCCAGTTGAGCTTCTCTAACAGCATTTGGCTTTTTCACCAATCTTCCTGTCAGACTGCATGTGTTTTCGATAGATCTTTCGGATCCAACTTTACATAAAGTCTCTGAGTGTTTACTCTACATTCTGTAATCATTACTCCATTTGTGTCCAATAACACAATTCCCGACGCCGGTCCCTTTTCGACGACTTCCATTTTGATTTCTCCAAATAAAGACAGCATTATCACAAACACAAGAGTTGACCTTGAAGGAAAAAATACAAAAGTATGAATTAATAAATATGTAAATGTCATTATAGCCAAACATTCAGTTTGAAAGTCGAAAATATGTGTAGCCTACCATTGATTCGTGTCCCTGTAGCGGTTTTAAGCCGTTTCATTTTACCTTTATGCCAATATTCCAACCTATAGAATATAGGCAATTTTAACAAACATTTAAATATATATATTGATACGTTTTTGACCGAAGCACCAATTATTGACGTGATAATGTAGGAGTACACAGGTCAAATAGTCTACATGGACCCAGGCTTTTTATATGAAACATTTTACAAAATAAAAAGCTATGGGAGTAATTCCACGCCCCCTGACAAACACCTCCACCAACAATCCGGCTTTCCAATTCCTTACATTAATAGAATCTTGTGAAAGTAAATACATTATCTACATTTTACTGTATTATCATTATAGTTTAATGTATATAATTTGCAAATGTATTTTCTTTTCTTTTGGATATTTTCAGAATCAGATGTATTTATTCAATAGGATTATTTTCTTTTTGGTGCACTTTGAGATTATTCCCCTATAATGAAAAGCACCTTACCAATGCAATAAATTATTATTATTATGATAATTATTATTATTGTTACAAATTCTAATTGGCTTTACAAAAAATACATTAACAGAGTCAAGATTTATGGTTGTACAATGTAGTGGTCTAATTTTGCCCTTTATTTTTTAGAATCAACAGTTATAAACAGAAGGAATGGTATTATGTCAGCTATGATTGAAATAACTTTCTTATCTCACACAATGCATGTAATGTATAACGCATTAGATATTCACTTCTTGCTCCTGCAATGAATCGAAGGTAGGCTATAGGGCACTGTCCAATTTGGTTATCTAATATGGCCTTTTAAAATGTAGAATGTAATTAATTTTACATAAACCACTAGTTATGTTAACATTTGAGGCCTCAACAGTGTAGCTCTAAGCCAAATAAAATAGGCTTTATTAAGAAATGGGCCTAAAATGCATAGGCCTATACACATTTTGCTTACAAGCTTACATTTTTCGAATACAACTGCAACCGGATCTGACAATAAAACACCATTTGATTTCATTTGCATGCAAACAACAATGACCAGTTCTTTAATGGATGGTGAGTGATGGTGAAACTGCACCATTTAGAATGGCCAATCAATTATAATCACGGAGGAGAAAATTGTCCCCGGCAATCATTTCTGATGATTACACAGCTGTTTGTGTTACTGCCTTTTTTAATTTGCTATTGTGACTGGAGATGACAATGTATACTGAGAAATACCATCATCTTCTTCACTAATGGAAATATTGTTCTCACTATATATGCTCCCTCTGGGCGATGTAATCCGAAATCACAATATTAACTTTCACTGTTAGGCTGATGACACACAGTTATATATTTCGATGAAGCATGGAGAAGCCCCTAAATTAGCTATTTTGGAAGCATGCGTTTCAGATATTAGGAAGTGGATGACAGAGAATTTCTTGCTCTTAAACTCAAATAAAACAGAAATGCTCGTTTTAGGACCCAAAAAACAAAGAGCGTTGTGTAGAATCTGAGCATTAACAATTACAATATGAATGTACGTTTCATTGGAAGTGAATGTGCCTAGATAATGAGAACAACAGAAACCTCTCTGTTAATTGTGAAATTGAATTTGCCTGATGGCTGGCACACGTGGGAGTGTTAGCCTGCTAACTTAAGTGTTTAAGAGAATATTGTCCGAAATATAATTAGAGGGATAGCTTAGAAATTGGTATAATTAGATTATCTCTCAGTAGGTAGCGCTCTAATGACAGGAATGTTTACGATGGCCATATGGCATGGGGGTTGACTCCTAAAAAGTTAGAAACGCCCTTAATGTATAGGCTAGCTGGTAACCAACATTACAGTGAGAAGAGATTGACTGAGATGAGATTGAGGTTGTGTAAGGAAGACCAGGTCCGTAACCTCATGAACAAGACTTTCTAATGCTGCAATAAATAATATACTTTCTCTCTCCCTTGACAAACGGGTATGCTAATTATTACAACCACTATACGAAATGGCCGATTTCTAACAGTTGTTAGCAGATCTCACTGTGAACCTCGACGGCTGCATGGTCATATCCCAAAATACTGTAAAAAACCTTGGTGTTACCCTTGACACTGATCTCTCCTTTGAAGAACATATAAAATATGTCTCAAGAGTTGCTTATTTTCATCTTCGAAACATTGCAAAAATTTGAAACTTTCTATCAAAAACGGATGCAGAAACATTAATCCATGCTTTCGTTACTTCTAGACTAGATTACTGCAATGCTATTCTCTGGTTATCCAGACAAATTAATAAATAAACTTCAATTAGTGCTGGACACGGCTGCTAGAATCCTAACTAGAACAAAAAAATTTGAACACATACTCCTGTCCTGGCGTCCTTACATTGGCTGCCTGTTAGGGCTGATTTTTAGGTTTTACTCTTAACCTATAAATCAATACATGGACTTGCTCCTACTTACCTTGCTGAAATGATCCAGCCATACATACCTACACGTAACCTTAGATCGCAAGATGCAGGCCTTTTAATTGTACCTAGAATTTCTAAACAAACAGCTGGCGGCAGGGCCTTTTCTCATAGAGCTCCAGTCCTGTGGAATGATCTGCCAATTAAGGTTAGAAATGCAAACTCAGTGCAAACTTTCAAGTGTCTACTAAAAACCCATCTCTACAGCACGGTTTATAATTAGGTGTAGCCTGGCCCGGGGGCGTGAAGGTGACCAGTAGGCTTGGGTTAGGGTTAGGGTTAGGGAGGCCCTCCCTCCAATGCCTTTCGGGGGAAGAGTCACTGGCTTGTTGTTGACTCTCTGTTGCGCACTTGTGCAAATAGGCTGTACGCTGCTAGCAATACTCGGCCCTCATTCAGGGGGGTTGCCCCTTAGGTTGATGCCTGGCAATGTGGTTGGATTGATTTCATGCCTGTTGGGCCCTGTCTGGGGCCTCCCCCGGGTAGGGTCCACAGTGTCACCGGACCCCCCCGTCTCAGTTCCAAGGTGTTACGCTGCTATATTATTGTGCTGGGGGATATGAGGGATGTACTACTAACTTTTCTCAGTCTCCTCCAGTTTTTAATTTTAGGAGGAGATGAGGTCCTGGTCCACACCTGCGAATTACCTGGTTTGGGGGGCCCGTTGCTGTCCCTGTCCTTGTCCACCTGGTCATACTTCTGACCTAGTCTAAAATCAAATAGACTCTGGATTTAGCCCAGAGAAATGTATTTATTATTCCAATTGGACTCTTAATATCTCACCCGGCACAGCCAGAAGAGGACTGTTCACCCCTCTGAGCCTGGGTCCTCTCTAGGTTTCTTCCTAAAATTCGACCTTCTTAGGGAGTTTTTCCTAGCCACTGAAATTCAACACTACTGTTGTTTGCTCCTTGGGGTTTAAGGCCGGGTGTCTCTGTAAAGCACTTTGTGCTGTTGTAAAAAAGGGCTTTAAAAATAAATTTGATTGATTGATTGAGTATATGACAGAATTTTCATTTTAAAGTGAATATCCCTTTAAGTTTAGAATGAGTAAAATAAACTACAACTTAAGTATACAGTATCCACTTTTTAGAGACTGACCTTTACAATCGCATCTGGCAGACCACATGTCATCGTAGAAAGCCCACTCTGAAGTGCCAAGGTTTTGGACATGAGCACTTCTGTCAGTCACATGTATAATCGTGAGAAAGTCTCTAAATGACTGCGGTTCCACCGTTTACAAGGCAGCATTTCCTCCACCACATACGCTGCTACAGCTTTTTTTACCTATCCAGAAGTTACCTTCCCTCTTGAAAAATCCAATTTAGTTTGTTTAGACGATGTTGCACCGCTCTCGCCTTGGGTGTCCTTGCTAACGTTATCCACCTGGGCGACGAGTTTTGTCGTAGAATGTATTCGGTGTAAGTGCTTTAACAAATTGCTGGTTGAGTTAATAGTGGTAGAAAGTTCTTTACCCATTACACACAGTTTACATTTTACAGTTAGACTTTTGTTTTTACGCTCAATGAAATCAAAATAATGTCGAATTTTCCACTTGAAGAAACAACCGCCACCACGCTCGTCTGCGTCCATTTTAGCAGCTGCACGCGCTCTCCTAATCCATTAAAGTGCCTGCTCATTCAACTGACGCAGCCACGCCAAACATAATTAGAAATGCATTTTACTTAAAAAATGTTTTTATTAACAATACATTTGTAACGCAAGTAACTTCATTTAATTGACATCAGTAACTGTAATTAAATTACATCAATTTTAAATGTAATGAGTTACATTACTGCGTTATCTTGAAAAGTAATTAGAATACGGTAACGTGTTACTTTGTAATGTGTTATACCCAACTCTGGTCACTACTGTGTGCCTTTAACACTGCATGACAAAAGTCTTTAAAGAGAGGTTTTCTTGAGTCTATGGAATGGTATGCCCATTTCTTAGAACTTGTGGTCAGAGTCATAGTTGAGAACCGTATTTTCTCTATGTCTGAGGTCAGTTTCAACTCTGCAATTCTGTCCTTTAACTGTCTAATGTGTAAAGACGCATCCATGTTTTTGTCAAAGATATCAAGTGGAGAAATTATTTCAGCTGCCTTGTAGTAGGCATTCAACACTGGCATCGAAGCCTTCAAGCTTTCTTTGACTGGAGACTCATGGTTTAAGGACTCTGGAAAGTTTGTTTTTTCCTCATTAGAAATTCCATATCCTAAGGAAACTGATTCTATTGAGTTATCATTCTGCACAATGTTGATGCTGGCTTAATTGTCATCTGATAGTCTTCTATTTGTAATTCTTGATCTATTAATTTCTGCCTAAGTACTTCGAAAGCCATTTCAATTTCATCCATATGATTTTTTTTCCCTTTCTCTGTGCATTTCTTGTTTGTTGTTCAGCTCTGAAAACCAGTAAGACACATTCTCCTTCAGTCTGTTTACTTGTTGTTCTTTTTCCTCATCTTTAACATTCTTTTCTTCAGACAAAGTCTCCACTTTGGACACTTTGGGCACTTTTTGGAGACAAAGTGTCGCCGCACAATGTCTGAACATGAACCGTCAAAACAGCATTATTTATACTTCAAACACGCCTAAAAAGTAAGGTTGCCAAGCAGTGTGCCATTGGTCCAATTTATGGTCTATACCTTATATGTGTACATGCAGCACAAGCGTCATATTTGGGATTTATGTCTTCAGCTTGAAGTTCCTCAGTATGTGTGTGCGTTGTCAATCTGTGTCCTGTTCCCTGTGTGTCTGAGACACACAAGCTAAATCTACTTCCTCTTCCTAGCAACCGCCTAAATAAGATTTCCTGTTTTTCTACTTGCAACTTTCAGCAGACATCCAACATTCTGCTTCAATGCTCACAACAGTTTAACAACTTATACAGTCAAAATATCCACATTACCTGTTTGCATAGAGACAAGGTGGGGATTAAATCAAACCTGAAAAAGGACTCTTCTATTCTAACGCAGCACTCCTTACACAATTTTATTACTTAAGTGGTGTGAAGTGTATACTCACATGTTACGTAGATATTCAACATCTGCGACAGGATTTGTTAGCGGTCCTCCAGATGCCCACAAGAGGGTTAATAGGTAGGTAATGAACAACCCAAAAGGGGCCCGTGGCCTGGTGAGGCCACGGAACGAATGGTAAGGGAGGCACTCCGCTTGCCTGGCTGGCGATCCGTACTAGTCAGGGCCTGGAGGAGAGATCTCCGGTGAGGTCCAGGCATCGTTGGGTGAGGATGAGTCAAGTGGGGAGGATGGGGGGAGGGGGTTGTTGCAGGCCACAGTGTCTGGAGGGTGGGCTGGGGCTTTTTCCTTGAGTCAGGGGCAGGTGGGAGAAGGGGACAGTGGCGGCTGGCGGTGTCCAGGGGGTGTAGGTGGGAGAGGACGGGGCAGGAACCGGGGGACAGGGATCGCACCTGTTGTAAAGGAGAGGGGAGTCAAAGGGTGGGGGTCGTGTTCAGGATGGGACGGGGAGGATGGCGTAACGACACCGGCCAAAGGCGGATATGGGATCGGTCGGGACGTTGCTATTCTAGGGCCCCGGCGAGCTAGAATTGGGAACCGGAAAGTACAGGAGAGGAGAGTCGTCCCCAATGCCACTAGAGCCTTCCCCAATGCCACTAGAGCCTTCCCCAATGCCACTAGAGCCTTCCCAAATGCCACTAGAGCCTTCCCACATGCCACTAGAGCCTTCCCACAAGAGGGTCGGCGTGTGTTAAAGGGGATCAAGTCCCCCAGTCCCCACGATCCGTTGGCAGCGGATGGCATGGGCAAGGGTTAGGGCGTGAGGATCTGGCTTTTTTTTGGGAGGACCTGGGGAAAACCGCACTGGTCCCAGAGACAACCCGGGACTGCGGAACATTTAGGAAGCGATTACAGGGCGCCTAATAGCCTTAGCCCTGACGCTACCCATTTGATCCACCCACTTGATCCACCCATCCAGGAGTCAATGGGACAAGTTTGGTCGATGGCACTCTCACTTTAAGTACCAGAACAACGTGGCTCCGTTTACACGGATCGCCCCATTGAAAAAAGCAGGGGCGTCCGATTTGATATGAGTCAGGCCGGGCAGAGGAGTATCCCAAGTGATGTGTTGGCACGGAGAACAGCGGTGGGTTGTGTGATGGCAATTTCTAAATTCCAAATAGTTCTATGAAAATGGTAGGTAAGACAAGAGAAATCAATTACGCAATAAACGGTTTTAATCTTGCTTGCAAGGAGAAAGTATACAGGTTACAAAGTAACGGTGGATAGTTTCTAAATAAAAACATCATTTCGACAGTATTTATTACATAGGAAGAAGGGGTGTGGTAAGATGCTGCCATCTGTTTCATGTCAATCAAACACCTTTCCCTTTGTTCTATCACACACGTCAAATGCTATCTTCCCCCACCTTATCCTTCCTGCAATAATGTTTACCCAAAGGGGCCAACTGGCCTTACTGCCCCCTTGCTGTATCTTCTCCTATCCTGTCCTAAAACCCATTGATCTGCATCTGGACAGACAATAGATGTCCCCTATGCAAATACCAGGTCCCACACATTCCTGTACCTATCTTAACAGTGGGACTCAGTCCTTTATACAATCAGAATACATTGTATAAGAAATTTCCACAACAATCCATCCTCTTGATACCATGTCAAACCTTGGTATCAAACCTTAAACAGTTCACTCATTAGGATGTAGACTGCAACAAAACAGTACTCTTTAACAACATGACCCAGTCAATATTATTACCCTTAATGATTAGAGAACTTAGCAAACTGAAATGTCTGGATCCTCCTTTACATTCTTCTAGATCATTACCTTCCATATAAACACCAAGATCACACATTGTCATCATACAGAATCATAACATAGTACAGCAAAACTTTTATGTTAAAATCATCATAAACACCTATCACTGAATGCATCCTTCAATTAATCACTGTTACAAAGTTCTCTCATGCCAATTGCTCAATTCGCTGAAAAGTCCTCTCCATGGTTCCATTTGGATGTCCTTCCAAAGTCATCACAACTGTTCTGCTCCTTCAAACGTCAGACAGTCAGTTATGAACCATTTCTTTGACAGGTCGATGTAACAGAACGAAAAAGTCAGATGTGTATTCCAAGGTGTTGTCCTTCACGGCTCAAATGCAGACACAGCTCTTGTTGTCTCCATTCTAGCTGCTTTATCAGCCAGGCCAGGAGAATCTGTGTGTTCTCCTTTGTGAATTCCAAGATGACCAGTTTAGGCAAAGGTTCTAGAGCTAAAGGCCATGTAGAAAGTGACTGGTTACTAGCACCCGAAAATTCACTTTTCCCTCAGTGACTTCAATTCACTGCGTCTAATCTTTCAACACTGAAATCCTCGTGTAGCGTGTCGTCGACCCCAGGTTCCTCTCTCAGCTACCTGGACAGCAGATGAGATGTACCTGGTATGGGCCCAATCAGCGTAGCATGATGTTGTGCAGTAGATCTTTCCTACGCCTCCATCCTCTCGGTCGGAGGGTGCCTTCTCCATCACATTGCAGAATCATCAGGACTCGAGTCAGTCCAGCTCACAGGAACCCAGCATCCTGTAGACGTGCAGCACCTAGACGTGCAGCGCCCCAGAGTCGACTCCTCTCTCAGCTGTAGGACAGTCTGTCTGTGTGTCTGTGAGATCCATCTCACCTCAGCCACCTCACAGTTGTCCTTTTAAGCCAAGCTCACTCTCTCTCTGGGCTCCAGCAAGTCCTCTGTTGCCGAATCGCTTTCAAGTGTTCTGTATCTGAATGTGTGAATTATCCTTGAGAAGATTAGTTCCAACTGCACAGTACATCATCACATATGTCCATCACGTTAGCTTGTTGCAACTCGCTGATACATTAGAACCACACACTACCAAACACTCAAACCCTATATTTCCAATATTTCTCTACTTCTTTTCTCCAAATAGATTAGAACAGTTGAAATCAATAACAGTATCGTTAAAACATTAACATCTCTGGTGCTTCTGTTCTGCTAGTGTAGCAAAATAACAATTCCAACCTTTTCTATAGTTGGTGTAACAACCAACACAAAGAACAGAAGAACACAATTTCACATTTCTTATTACTGTTCCAAAAACTTACATTGAAGTACCACTCTCTAAGAGCAGTTCATGAACAATTCTCAGTTCACCTATATAATTTACATCTGATTGTGTTGTATCGGAACTACAATCAAATTCACCCATTGTTTCACATAAAGGACCAAATACCTTATTTCAAATCAAACATTTCACACCATATTGAAGGTCAGCTAACATAACTGTTATTTAGCCTAATTTCTCTACAAGATGAAACTTCTCAATCTCTTCTTATTATCCTAGCACATCAAACACACTCTGAAATCCTGTCATAAATCATGACCCCCCCTTTTTACTCCTTTAACACCACAGGGCTCTCCCTGGAGTGGGGGGTGGTTTACTAACCTAAGGATAACAGACCCTGGTCTTGGAGGATTGTCACCTTATCACTAAGGGACACTGTTGTTATCTTGAAAAACCCCAGGCATTGACAATAGTAAAACAACCTTTTCCTCATCATTCACCTCAAAGAAACCTCTGTTAACCATTAACATTCCCATGATTGCTTACTAGGACAGAACTTAAATTAGAATTAGAATACCCAATTTTGATAATGTCTGTTTCTCTTCTAAAGAGTCCAAACAAGTTAAAATCCATCTCAAACTGTTTTTTTGTGTCAGTGAGTGGAGTGCTCCAGTGGGTCTGTACCTCTCTTTATGCAATTTAGACTATGTAAGACTTCTCAACTTGTTTACCAGAAATATAACTTGATGCAGAATTATTTTCTCAATATCAATTAAACCATGGCAAAATTTTGTAAACATGTAAGGAATAACAAAATGTGCTCCCTGCACGTTTTTACCCACTTGTTCCATAGTGCATAAGATTAATATGATTACTTCTAATCAAATATTAAACTAACTGAAAAGTAACACACCCATCAAATTAGTTATTGCTTAGCTAAACCATTTCAAAATGACAAGATGTATTCTACTCAACCATAACCATGTTAGATTTCACATAAAACATACTTTTCAAAGACCCAATTTGACAAACTAGATTATTCATGTAACTTCTTTAAGTACCTATTTAATTTGCTTTGAACTCTAAGTTCAACTCTTTTTCATTTGAACTCTAAGTTCAACTCTTTTCCACTATAGATAATCATTTCATACAATCCCCCCCTGCTTTCAAGACAGAAAATGACTTCAAGCTTGAAAGCAGAACCATTACAGGACCGAAAATGAAAAGAAAATTCTAACATGCATTCAGTAAATGTCGCAAACTGAATATCCAACCAAAACAACCGAAAATAAGAAAAACAAAGGAAATAAAAACTGTACCACACACACGGTCGCTCGTGTGAAGGAACTCCCAAAGTAGCTAATCAAAATTTGCATTTCCACAGGGAACGGCCAAACTAATTTGAGACCAACAAACATCATGACTCAATTTACCTCCTAAACTCTAGGGAATTTTCTCAATTTTAGATGTAAGTCTACGTCATTCAAAATAGTGCCAGTCAGCCAAAATCTCTACTTTCACGCATATTTCATGCAAATACATCAAATTTGTACTAGCAATTAACAATGTTGGATGACTTAAGGTCTTCACCCATACTACAATTTGATTTGAAATCATAAATGTAAACATTAAAGCAACCAAAAGGAAAACTTATTCAGCTTTCACTTAATGTTTTATCATCCCAAAACTGAACATGTGTTGGTAAAATTACCACGTGTGAGAACAGGCTGAACACTCGAATTTAACCCTTAGTAATATGCTACCTTGATATAATGTTAAGGGTGGCGGAAGCCATCCCAGTGGACCTGCCCACCCTTCCTGAAGCTCTGAGCTCCACACATATATGGTAAGCCATTAGCAAGGCCAAATGTTCGTTTATGGTCCCCAGACCATCCTCTCAATTTAGCCTACATCGTTCGTTAACTTAAGATTTTAGATTTAGAGTCCAACCTATCTAATATTTTCGCAGTTTGTAAAAATGTACTTATCATTATCTATACAACAAGTCAACATTATGGTGGAAATTAAGAAACTCTTAAGAATGGCGCTCCAGGCAGAAAACAGATTTATGACGTCACTATAATCAAGGTACAATGAGAAATCCAAAGGAAACTCAATGTAGCCTTAAACACCTTTACATCAATACCCTATTTGTTCACAAACGTACCATTCCAGAATTTAAATTCCATGAACAAGTATCATGCGTTGGTTTTAAAAACACAAGTATTATCCCAGTTATCGTTAGAAAACACCTTTATTTAACCAAACTCAATTTAGCATTTAAAATAGGACGTCTAATTTTACGGGTTTATTTAAACGGGGAATAAACTGGCTTTGGCTATTTGGGGAATAAACGGGCCGTAGTCATTTCACCCTCTTTTGCAGGCTATGACTATATTTGCTGAATCCAGTCTTCATGGAAAACAGCATATTACCTTAATACTAAAAACTTTTGCTATCGTCTGCATCCCACTCCATACAAGGAGAGAGAAAACACTATTTTAACCCCTCATTACGAAACCACAGGACCATATTTTACCAAATCACAGAATCATCATTATACCAATTTCCAAGCTATCCCTCTAATTATATTTCGGACAATATTCTCTTAAACACTTAAGTTAGCAGGCTAACACTCCCACGTGTGCCAGCCATCAGGCAAATTCAATTTCAACACAATTTCAGCACAAAGGGAAAAGCCAAAAGAGTAGGCCTCGCATAATAACCATGTTAACAACGCAATGTAAGCGTTCGCCCAAACGCACTCCAAACAAGAAGAAACATTGCGATTACAAAACTTCCAAGTTAACACAAATCTCGGTAAACGAGATCCAATATTCTATCAAGAAATATACAATGCAGCCAATCGGATCCCTCGTGCACAGGGAATACCAAAATGGACAAATGCATTTACTAGACCGACCACAACCAGACAATGACAAATGCCCGTGACTCGGGCCATAACAAACACAAGTGGCGCGTGCATATACAACTTCTGTAGCATACCGATCCAAACCATAAGCTGACCAACAATTGCGGCAATTTACAGGAGCCTTCTACAGGCACTGAAAGTATGAGATCCAATCTCAATTGCATATTTAAGTCCAACCTAAATTGCAGATGTTCAAGCAGTCCAACCGCTTATAATCCAGCACTAATCGCAACGCAATAGGTTAGCAGCATAGGAATGGTTGTCAGGCCTAACTACAGTCGCTATTAACCAAAACACCACACTTCACAAACACACATACAGGAGCACGCTATACTCCATCACGCAGTCCAACTGCTGCACGGGAATTGGTGTCAGGACATGGAACAAAAACGACATGTTTCTAACTACAGCCGCCCTGACTGCAATACTCAAAAAAACTTCTAGTCACCATACTTACTCAAATCCATCTATCAATTTCTACAAAACCATCAAATCTGACTTACAAAAACAACCACATTGTTTACTAAAGCATATGAAAACTGTATTAAGGAACAATCTCACCGGTTGATGCTCCCTCTGGTCCCGTCTGACCGTCCGCACCCCTCCCTCAAGCGGTTCAGCGTTCCTGCGTGTTCCCGTTGAATCACTCGCGGCAAGGCCAAAGAGATTACGGGTGTGTACACCTGGTGTGTACAACTCCCCACTTTTGGAACTTTTCTTGAAACTCGTAGACATGCTCAACACTTCCAAAGCGGAGCAGAAAACGACCTCCAGTTGCCCACAGCATTTCCACGTTCACAACGAAAAAGTCCTCAGAGCTTATGACTCCAACGATGCAGTGTCCCGATCGGGCCTCCAAGGAGACCCACCTATCGGTCCAACTGAACTCCGCGGGGTGGGGTGACGGGCGATCAGAGGAGAACGAGCCATCTAACCTGAGCAAAAAAAAAACTACAACACAGATCAATATACTCCACACTGTCTACACACCGTAGCCTACGCTTTCCAAACACCTTTTCATACGTTACCACGGCCATCTACCTCCAATCAGCCCGACAGGCCGCGCATCCATCACCGAATGAAAACGCCAGTCGCCGGAAAACCTAATAACGCTCAAAGAAACATTGTTCACATGTCCAAACACCATATACGTCAGTGATAATTTTTGCCGGTCCAGCGTAAACACGAGAGACCGCCAAAGATTTACTGTCGCACGTCCCCATGTTTCAGATTTACCCAGTAAATCTAATTTATACTCAACCAACCAGAAAGCGAAGTCAAGCTCGTCAGCCCACAAATGAGATTTTAAAAAGGTCCAACCTTTTACTGCAGATTTTAAACTATAAAGTCCAGCTTTAAGTTTTTAGACCGAATTGCGTTCTTGCCTCCAAATTCAATTTCCGCAGGAAACCTGTACTGATCAAGCACGAGTCACAGCTCCCGTCAGGCACTCTTTCTCAGCCCGTCAAAGGATAAGCCTTTTCTGGACGGTACTAGAATTCCAGAGCTTTCTCTGGCCGTGCACGGTTAACCTGTTAGGAAAGGGACTCAAACCGATCAGGATTAGGATCCCGGACGTGCCCCCAAATTGTGATGGCAATTTCTAAATTCCAAATAGTTCTATGAAAATGGTAGGTAAGACAAGAGAAATCAATTACGCAATAAACGGTTTTAATCTTGCTTGCAAGGAGAAAGTATACAGGTTACAAAGTAACGGTGGATAGTTTCTAAATAAAAACATCATTTCGACAGTATTTATTACATAGGAAGAAGGGGTGTGGTAAGATGCTGCCATCTGTTTCATGTCAATCAAACACCTTTCCCTTTGTTCTATCACACACGTCAAATGCTATCTTCCCCCACCTTATCCTTCCTGCAATAATGTTTACCCAAAGGGGCCAACTGGCCTTACTGCCCCCTTGCTGTATCTTCTCCTATCCTGTCCTAAAACCCATTGATCTGCATCTGGACAGACAATAGATGTCCCCTATGCAAATACCAGGTCCCACACATTCCTGTACCTATCTTAACAGTGGGACTCAGTCCTTTATACAATCAGAATACATTGTATAAGAAATTTCCACAACAGTTGCGGCAGATCCGGGATGCGCATTGTGGGGGTGGACATCTCATCCGGGTGGGTCAGACCCTGGTAGAGTTGTGTGTGGATCTAGGGGTTGGGGGGCTGTGTTGATTAGGACCCGGTTTCCTGTACAACAGAATGTCCAGTCCGTTGCCTTTCTCTGTCATTCCGGTAAGCTTTTGTATAATACACTTGTTTATAACATATTTCGTTATCGTCTATATTTCGTTCTGGCATGAATAAAAGTTCCTTTCTCTACTTACCCTTTTGTGTGGAATCAGTAAGCCTCTGCTTATATGGACCTATTATTATTATTATAATAAATACCATGAATATTGTCTGTTTTTAATCATTCAACCTACAGTGTATGTGTTATTAATATGCAAACGCTGGGCACAACTGTAAAATAGACTTTAGTCTCAGACTGTTTTCCCTGTTGAAATAAATCTTTCATTAAATAATTGGTATTTTAGAACATTCAATAAGTGTAAATAGATTCATATGAATATGCATATTTGCAATGATGATGATGATGATCTGAGGCGAGGACAGGTAATTCGTTTTTACTATACATACATACATACATACATCTCTAATCTTTTTCAAAGAAAACTATATTATATACATTGTATCATATATACAATTGAACAGAAAAATCTTATTTTTGGGGGCATGTTAAATAAAAAGACAACATGTATTAGAGGGAAAAAATTTAATAAATATTTAAATGGTGAACTGTCAGGCTAGTCCTGCATATCTAGCATCTTCACTAGCCTTGCCTGTTCTTTCTGGCTAACAATGTCCTTCTGAATCTTTTTCACATGTGCCTTTATTTTTTCCATCAGGTATATTTTGAATGACACCTTAATGCCATCAGGTACCCAACCCTCTGGCCAAATGTCGAAATCGACTCCTTTATTGTAGACCTTGAGGGCTTTGTCCTCCAGGGATGACTGATCTGAAAAACGTAAGGAAGTTATAGATTACAGATGCCATCAGTATGTGTCATGATTTTTGTCATGGAGATCACATACAAAACTATTATTATTACAACTATTATTAATACATTATTATTATTATAGAGAAGCTAAACCTCTACACATTGTCCCACAAACCAGTTAGAATGTTATAACTATGTTGTCAAGTATTACACACAGCAAAGACAGAAGATTCAGTGTTAACTTTTATCTGCAGCTTATCCATCATGTAATAGAAAAAGGCAATTTGAACTCCGCTCATTTTCTACCTCAAGTGCAAACCTTTCGGTAAAAAGGGCTCCAGCCTCTCCATCATATCCATTTTTGCATGGTGTTTTTTTAATTGGATTTCCAGGCGCTGGTGAGGCTGGTCATTTGGAGGAGGATTGCCTGTAACTATGGGTCCCATGAACAGGCATCTGGGGTCCAGGGGTCTCAGGAGCGGATGGCTGGGGTACAGGGGTGCCAGGAGCGGATGGCTGGGGTACAGGGGTGCCAGGAGCGGATGGCTGGGGTACAGGGGTGTCAGGAGCGGATGGCTGGGGTACTGGGGTGTCAGGAGCGGATGGCTGGGGTACTGGGGTGTCAGGAGCGGATGGCTGGGGTACAGAGGTCTCAGGAGCGGATGGGGTCCTTAAGGCTTCCACCTCTTCTTTTAAATTTGTTAGTCCTGCCTCCACGGCAGCCAACCGGCTCTGTTGGGAGGCAAGCTCTTTCTTAAGATGTTCAGTTTCTTGAAGTTGGTTCTCGAATGTGGTGCCGAGAGCCTGGTGGCTTTTCTTCCACTTTTGGAATTGCCCCATTGTAAACACTTTAAGTGCGTCCAGTTTGGTATTAAACACCTCCTCAGACGACAACTCTGTGACTTCATCTTCAGAACCGCTCATATTTCCTGCAAGAAAATCACAAACAAAGAACCTTCATAAGTTGGAGTGAATACTTCTAGAATGATTAGATAATGATACGCAAAGCTATTTCATTTCATGGCATAAGAACGTATTTTATTCTTTTACAACAACTTTCTTTCATTCGTGAATGATATTGATACAATAACGATCAACAAAGGGGACTATAACCTACCCTACCTACCCAGGCATCAATCTGCACTGACCCCATAGAGGACCCACATTCTCCAGGCAACAGGAGGCAGGATCATGCCCTTGTTCTCTATAGAGGCTACACAGTATATTTATATATGCTGTTCTCTGCTCATGGGACAAACATTTACCACATAGGTTCAGGGTGCCAGTTGACCTCCCTACCTACCCAGGCATCAATCTGCACTGACCCCATAGAGGACCCACATTCTCCAGGCAACAGGAGGCAGGATTATGTATGCTGTTCTCTGCTCATGGGACTAACATTTACCACATAGGTTCAGGGGGCCTGTTTAGTGTAGTGTTTAGCCACCTAAACAGTACTCTAAAGGTCAAACATGACTTTCTTACCAAAGGTTTTCTGTACATCTGCCAGGGTTCAATCTCCCAGGAGTCTGTAGCATTGTCCTATCAGAACCAGGAGAGATGGACATCACACTATCAGGTGGCTCCATCCAGGACCAGTACATTAAACACCTGTTGAGAAACCACACACACACACACACTCTATAATCATAGCAGAAAGAAAGATGGAGAGAAACTGTACAATAACTGTGTACTACACAAATAGAAACATTTACAGAGTGCAACAGGCACCCTGCACTTTCCACAATTAGAACACCTGTATGTATCCTGGCTACAGGAGGCTAGGCTACTGTGCTGGCCCTCTACTTATGGGGAAAGAAAAAGGGTACAGTGGTCTCTGAATTTTTTCCTCCTGAGCTGTACTCGCAGCGTTACATTACAAAAACAAGGACCACTCTGGTAGTCACAACAGGCACCAAGCACGTAGGACAATTCTCACCTGGGTACTGGATGATAGGGTTAGCCCCAGCTCTGGTTTCTCTATGCAGGCAGGCAGGCATCCCTGGCTCGGCTCTACTCTGCTCACGGGGAAAGAACAGAACAAGGGTTCAGTGGTCTCTTAATTTTTTCCCCCGGAGCTGTACTCGCAGCGTTACCTAAGAAAATAAAACAAGTAGCACTCAGATCTTTAGTAGCCAGCTGGCTAGCGCGGCCTACTTGCTAACCGGTTAGCGAAAGCCATAGGTAACCTATAGTAGCTGACTAGGCCCTACTCTGCTCACAGGGAAAGAACAGATCAAGGGTTCAGTGGTCTCTTAATTTTTTCCCCCGGAGCTGTACTCGCAGTGTTACCTAAGAAAATAAAACAAGTAGCACTCACGTCTTTAGTAGCCAGCTGGCTAGCGCGGCCTACTTGCTAACGGGTTAGTGAAAGCCATAGGTAACCTATAGGAGCTGGCTAACTAGCAAGCTACTTACTAACGGGTTATTCTAACATCTATTCTTACCACCATCAGAGATGGTATTATTATTATTATTATTATATATTATACGGAAGCTTAACTGAACGACAGAGAAAGGCAACGGACCGGACATTCTGTTGTACAGGAAACCGGGTCCCCGTCAACAGAATAACCGGAATCAAAGGTTCCTACAGAATGTATATCTTATTCACCCGAATGCTATAGAAAAGCCAAGAAGGGGTTAGGGTTAGGTAAATGTAAAGTGGGTGGCGCTGCCAAAGGCAGCGTCCACCAATGCATTAACTAAGTCCTGTGGAGAATCCCTGGGCCCTCACCTCTCGTTTAGGCCAAGTGGTTGTGTTGTGCCAAGTCTGGCAATCCAGATCCTCTCAGCCCTACGTCTCTGGGTTGTAGACCATCTGGGGTTGGCCTCCAGGACAAAAGCCTCTAGGTGGGTCCAACCCTGTGTTATAAAATGTTGAGTGAGAGGGACAACAGTGCTCTTCCCCCTAGTGATGTTGTACCCATGTTAAGTGAATCTGGTAAGTTGTTCATAGTTTCACCCACATATTGCAGTTTACAGTGTTTGCATCTGATCAGGTAAATGCAGTTTTTAGTCAGAGCACTGGTGTCCCTCTGGGTCCTGAAAACCTCATTAGTGGAATTGTTGGTAACCCACTGTCTGTTTATAAAAGTCACCTTTACCAATTGTTCCTTTAGGAGCTGAGAGGGGCCTGATTTTGGCTCTCACCAGTGTGTCTTGCAGGTTCTTGTTTCTCCTGTAGGCTGCTATCAGGCTGTGATCAGGAAGTAGTTGGAAATCTTGATTAAAGGAGTTAAAGTTGTTCCTGAGCAACTGGACAGTGTGAGGAGAGTAGGTGGTAATAACTGGCAGTAGGGTGTCAACAATTTGCGGTTTTGGTTGTTGATATGATCTGAGGGCTTTCCTAAACATGGTGTAAGTGTAGCCCCTTGTGGTCAGTGCCGTGAATAGCGTTATAGTAGCCAATTGGAAATCCTCTTCCCTCGTGCATATCCTATGGAATCTCAGGAGATGAGATTTAAGTAAGCCTGCATAGGTATGCTGGGGGTGGAAACTTGATCTATATAATAGGGCATGTGTTTCAGTTTCCTTAAAATAGACTTTAATATCCAATTTGCCAGTGTTCCTAAAATCAGGACCCTTGTAAACAGTTGTGTCTAAGAAATCCACAGCAGTATCACTACTTGTGGATTTAACTTTAATAGATGGATTATGGGTACTCAGGAAGACTGAACTCCTCCTTTGTGTGTGCCCAAATACCCCAAATGTCATCCAAGTATCTGTAGAATTGTGTTGGCTGTTTTGGACAGGCAGCCAGGGCAGAAGATTCCCACTCAGCCATAAAAATATTGGCGTAGGCGGGAGCAAACTTCTTGCCCATAGCGATGCCTTTAATTTGTGAAAAGAAATTTCCATCAAATTCAAAATAATTTCTGGCCAAATTAATTTCTAGTAATTGTAGTAGTTCTTTGTCAGGCCTCCTGGCATCAGGATACTTAAGGAATATGTTTTTGATAGATTGAATACCCTCCTGAATATCTATGTTTGTGTACAAGCTGTCCACATCCATAGTAAACAGGAGGGCATCAGATGGGATAGTGAGGCTCTTGACAATTTCTGTCACAGTCTGATACAATGGGCCTACCTGGGGGAATTTCCCTGGACCTGTTCCAGGAGGACCTGGGTTTATGTATTTTAGGCAACATGTAAAATAGTCTAGGTCAGGGCTCAGAGTTCCCCTGTAAATAGAGAATCTGTTTGTGGTTAATGAATCTCCTATTGAATAGTGATTTCAAGATTTTGTCTACCATGGGGATGGTGTCTTTGGAAATTGGTTTAGTCAATTTGGTGTAATATGTCGTGTCATTCAATTGTCTGTATCCCTCCCAGAGATACTGCTCCCTATCCATAATTACAATGGCACTGCCCTTATCAGCTGGTTTAATAATAATAGCTTTGTTCTTTAATAGGGCCTTATGTGCCTCTATTTCCCACTGGTCCAAATTAGGGGTTAGTCTGCCAATCTGAAATTCATTGTGGAAGTAATCTAGGTCTGTTTTGTTTTTTTTAATTTGCAAACATATTTTTATTGAATTTTACAACACATTTAACAAAAGAACAAACATAGTCCTCTTAAATACAAACAGAACTTGCTCACAGCCCTCCCCTCCATAATAACCCTGGCAGTTAGTAAAAATAATAACAATTAAAATTAAATTTAAAAAAATAATAATAATAAAAAAATAAAATAATAATAATAATAATAATAATTAAGAAATACATCCCTAGACAATGGTTTAAATTATACACTTCTGTTACAAATTAAGCATTTACTACAACTTCACACATCTATAGCCTCTTCAATATCACCTTCTTTGACAAACCTCAAGAACATATCCCAAATTCCGTAGAATTCAGAAGACTTTCCCTTAATAACATATGTTAGCTTCTCAAGGGCTAAACTGGAAATCAGGTTTTTTAGCCAAAGTCCAAGGGAAGGACAACAGGTATCCTTCCAGCAAAGGGCAATTGAACGCCTGGCTTGTAGTAGGCACAAATCCACCAGCTTCTTCTCTTCGGTTGGCAGAGAGTAATTGTCTACATAAATACCCAATATACATATCATTGGGTTTAAAGATATAGGGGTAGTCGTAAATTGAGATATATAATGAGTAACTTTCCTCCAAAACTTTTGCACCTCAACACATTCCCATACACAATGAAAAAATGTGCCTTGGTAAATATTGCATTTAAAACACAAGTCCGGATTATTAGGGTTACATTTATTTAATCTTACAGGAGTGATATAAGTTCTCATTATCCAGTTATATTGTGATAGTCTTAAACGAGTATTTATAGTTTGAGTTTGTGCTTTTAAACATATTTTACCCCACTCATCCAATGAAATGTCTTTATTTAAATTTGCATCCATTCTCGTCTTTTATTTTCAGAATCTTCTTTATGATTCTGTACCAGTATATTATATAATTGGGTAATTCGGCCTTTACTGAAACATTCTTGTGTAGAAAAGGTTTCCAGTGTAGACAATGGAGGGAGTTGCACAGATTTCTTTAATTTTGAAAAAATAAAACTTCTAAGCTGTAGGTATTTTTTTTTTAAAATCCGGGGTATATTAAACTTTGATACCAGATTGTCAAATGACAATAAAATATTGTCTTCATACAAGTCCATCAATCAAACTATTCCTTTATTCAACCATAGTTTAAACCCCATATAATTTTTAGCTGGAGTAAAATATTCATTCCCCCAAATCGGGGAAAAGCAAGACAGCAAGGGGGCCTCTCCAAGAAATGTATGAACTTCGTACCAGATCATAATGGTATTTTTTACAAATGGATTTTCTGTTTTCCGTTTTAGTTCTTTAAGGGGTGCTGAATGTAAAAAGCTGTCAAGTGTCAAGCCTTTTGCAGCCAACATTTCAACCTGTAACCAAGGCAAATTGGTTTCTCTAGAGAACCAGAACATCGCAGCCCTAATTTCAGCATCTAACTCACGCATCTTTTGTCTATCTTTGTTAAATTTGGAACTAGTATAACTAATCATTTGACCTCTAATAAATGCCTTAAAGGCTTCCCATCTAATGGCAGCCGAGGTTTGATCTGTATTTATTGAAAAATACAAGTCTCTGTTCCCCAACAAATTTAATGAAATCAGAGTTTTGCAACCATCTAGGCTGCAAACGCCATCTAGGGGAACCTTTAATTGCTTGAGTGTCTAAATAAAATAATGAGGTGGGGGAATGATCTGACAAAACCGCACTATCGTATATACAACTTTCTATATTAGGCAATAAAGAAACAGAAATTAAGAAGTAATCTATACGAGATGAGGTTTTAGATAAAGAAGAGAAACATGAGTATTCCCTTTTTAATGGGTTTAGTGTTCTCCAAGGGTCGTATAGATTAAAATCTTTCATGGCTTGTCTTATTTTCCTTCTACTTTGAGAGTGAGAACTATCCAGGCCTGAAGAACGGTCAAGCAACGGGTCAAGAGTGCAATTAAAATCACCTGCTATTATCAATGTTCCGGGTAGCGGGGCAATCAATAAGAAAATATTCTCAAAAAAAGCAGGATTATCATCGTTTGGGGCATAAATATTGACCAAATTAAAAATGTTACTCATATAAGTTCCCTGCACTATCAGGTATCTACCAGCCTTGTCTGTAATGATCTTATTTACTTGGAAGGGTACAGACTTATGGATCAACACCATAACTCCCCTTGAATGAGAAGAAAAACATGAAGCCAAGACCTGACCTGGCAATCTTCTTTGTACCTTTTGGAGTTCCACATTAAGTAAATGAGTTTCCTGAAGGAATACTATAGAGGATTCCAATTGCTTAATCCTCGTCATCACTTGCTTTAGTTTAATTATTTTAATAATCCCCCTTACAAGAGGTGAGTTTAAGCTTCCTTATCTGTGAGATTTTGCTTTGATTGAAGACAGATTGTACAGCATAGCAATAGCCATATAAAGTAAATAATAATTCGATGTGGAAGTTAGCCAAGAAATCAGACAATCTAAGAAGCTAATATAGCAAATATAAAAACAAATGAATAACTCAAATCCTGCCATGAACACCCCCCATTAGCTGTTATCCAGAATTGAACACCCTCCCCCCTTTATCAACTTGGGATATAGTTATGTCTCCACACCGATCCAATATTAACAAGGGAGCAGTTAAACCAAACCAAGTGCTTATTAAGACCAATACAAACAAAACCATAAGACCAACAAAAAATGTGTTTGACCTGGCATTTGAATTACAAAAAAATAAAAAAATAAAATGTATTACGCATATACAAAATAAAATAATAACCGAGCCATCAGTGTATATAAATACACTAGAGATAGTACATAAAAAAGTTAAAGTAAGAACCTACCCATCTGTGAATAGAAGAAATGCACAAATATATATAACTCAGAGCCACGTCGTTCTCGCTAGGATTCAGATAAAGAAAATCTGACGTGTCCTTTCAGGTTCTGTCCACTCCACCTGTACTTAGTATTCCCTGCAAAAACGTATCCGCCTCAACTGGGTCCTCAAACTCACGGGTCTGTCCATCGATAGTCAGGCGCAGCTTGGCATGGATCTCAACCGTTGTTTAACTCCGTCAAAACGCCTTCTTTGACGGTGAAGATCCGCGGATAAATCGGGGAAAAATCTGACTTCATGATCTCCATACATGATCTTGCCTTTAATCCTCGCAGCTCTCATCACCCAGACTTTATCTTGGAAGTTCAAAAACTTCATGATCAGCACTTTTGGAGGAGATGACTGTATTGTGAACGGCCAGGTAGTCTGTGTGCTCTCTCGATGATGGGGGGCGCGGGAAAAGTAGCCATAGTTAGCCATTGTGGGCGCGTTGCAACAACCAAAGTATTTGGCTTACTCTTTTTAAACTTTAATAAAAATAAAATAAATGCGAAAAAACTCTGTGATGGTCTGAGTCTAATTTTTATTTTCAGTTCTTCAAAAAGTATTTACAAGAATTGGCAACGTTTCGACCATAGCATGGTCTTCATCAGGCTATAAAAAAGTAAGTGCGAGATGGAAAATGGGGGCTAACTGACAAATGGATACAATATATACAATGGTGTGGTCCCTCTTAATTGGTTCGTGTATGATGCACAATACATTTGATATTTGAAATTTAGCCAATCCCCATAAGGTACTGGGTCAAGCCACATCTTATAGGGTGAGGGTTAGGGGGTTAGGGTTAGGTTATTTAAAGAAAACAGACTAATCTGATGTGCTCTGGCACAAGCTATACCTATAAAAATGGTAGGACTGGTATATAAATACATTTGTGACAGGGAACATTTAAAACAATATTTTCAAAATTAAAGGAAAAGGGGACATATAAGTCAATATAACCCTTTCTAAAAAAAGAAACAAAAAAAAGGGAAAACCAATATTATAATGACATCACATTTTATCAGATACAAAGGCTCAGGCTGAGGGAACAATTCTCTTATTACAGTTTTTTACAATTGCTATGACAGTTTTTTCAATACATTTAACAAGTTTCCTAAACTCTTAACGCACCAACACACCTAAAACACAATTGGCAAAACGGTTAATTTCATGCTCAAAATCACACATTGTAAACTAAACTCCAAAACTAATTTACAAAATACAATAATACACTAACACAATACACTATGTCTAACAAAACACTGCAAATATGTTTCAAAATCAAATAATTATTCAAAACACTAACACATGTTCTCTTCCAACAGGAACATTTAGTCAATCATAACACAATGACAAAAAAAACACTATCATCAGCTGAAATGACAGAAACTGCATTATTTTATGTATCAGGTCTGCCCTTATACAATAGACAGTATATTGTATTGATCATAGATTGTGTTTCGCACTGCAGTTTCTTTTGATGCCTCTCTACATTTTAGTTTTGTTGGGTTTAGTAAATGCATACATTTTGTTTCTTTTGCTGCAGAAATTCAATACAAAAAATTAATGACCATCTTAGAGTAGCTTTATAGAATGTACTGTTTATGAAAAAAAAAACAGAGACAGAATTGCTGCAGTAAAGACTTTATTTGCAAAAGGACATTGCTGCAAGATATACAAACAGAAAAAGCACTGGAATAAAAATAACAAAAACAAAGTAATCTTCTAATCTGCCCGGTCTTCTGCATTTGGCCACATGTTCTCATCCACATCACACCTGATATCTTCATTGGCAAGGCATCGTGGGAAGAATCGTTTGGCATGCCTTATCCACCCCTGGCAGTGTTCCGCTGTGATGTCTTGGCATGCTGCATCCAGGAGGGACATTTGGTCATGTGGACGATGGTCAAAAACTTTCCATCTCCAGGCTGAGAAAAACTCCTCAATGGGGTTGAGGAAAGGGGAGTAAGGGGCAAGGAAATGGGACATCATCCTTGGATGGGCGTCAAACCAGGCTGTGACTGCCCGGGAATGGTGGAATGCCACATTGTCCCATATGATCACATATATTGGCAAGTGGTCTCCCACCTGTCCCCTTTCTACCTCTGGCACCAGTCTTCCGTGCAGGTCTTCTAAAAACACGAGAAGGCGGACTGTGTTGTAGGGGCCAATCTCACATTTATACAGGAGTGCACCATTGTTGGAGATGGTGCACATGGTAATGTTGGCTCCTCTCTGGCCCGGCACGGTAACTGTGGCCCTTTTTCCAATTATGTTTCTCCCACGGCGACGCCTTTTTGCCAAGTTGAAGCCAGGCTCGTCAACATAGATAATTTCATGTGGGACTTGATTGACCTCCAACTGTGCTGTACTGTATATCTACTGTATGTCCTAATGTACTCCAGGTTTATAGAGTAGTTTACTGCAAAACACACTGTGTAAAGTACAGTAATGACTGTATTGCATAACCTTACCTGGACGTATTGGTGACGGAGTTCTTTGATGCGCTCACTGTTCCTTTCAAAAGGAACTTTGTATAGTTGTTTCATTCGGACTCTGTGTTTAGCTAGAGTAAATGAGAAATGGATGTTATGCTGATTGCTGCAATGTTCCCAAAGACAAGGTTGTCCTCTACAACTCTGGACTGAATGTCCTTCAGTTTTATTTCATTGTCAGCAATCACCATGTTGACAATAGCACGTTCCTGTTCTTCATTCAGGAGCTTTCCTCTGCCCCCTGAGGGAGGTAGACGTTGAATCCTTAGAGGGACAAAATACAGTTACATTTTAGAGACCGTAGGCATACAGTCACTCTAATACTGTAAATGGTAAAATTACTGTATTTACACTTTGCTGTAGGAAAAGCAATATCCTACCTGTTGGTTTCTCTGAAAATATGGACAATGGATGCCACTGTGTCCCGGCTGAGATTTGGCTGTACTCGTTCACCAGCCTCTCTGTATGATAGCCCGTGGTTTATGACATGGTCAATGATAGTAGCTCTTATTTGATCAGTTACCCTAGCTCTGGTCCTTCTTTGAGCGCCACCACGCATTCTAACTCCTCTCCCTCTACCTTGCCCCACTCCTCTCCCTTGTCCTTGCCCCACTCCTCTCCCTTGTCCTTGCCCCACTCATCTCCCTTGTCCTTGCCCCACTCATCTCCCTTGTCCTTGTCCCACTCCTCTCCCTTGTCCTGGTACTCGTCTTCCTCTCCCATTTCTTTCTTTCTTTCTTTCTTTGTGTTGCTCCATATTGTTCCTTTTCCACACAATATCAGCCCAAAGAGTACTCTTTTAGAACATATGATCCTGCGATTGAAAGAACCTCAACACCTGAGTGTGCTTCCTAGATGGGAATCAGCTGTGATTTATATATTTGCATAACTTCAATAAGCTGTTTCTCATTAGCAATGGAATGAGATACGGGGAATATATTTGTGTTTCAATTCACAATATAAACAGCTGTTTACCTTGACTTTAGCCTGTAAGGTTATGTTTAGAACATGGTGTTATCTGTTCTGACATACAGTGTGAAAGCATTTGTAAATTTGACTGTAAAATTACATTGTTTTGGTCTTGGTTGAGCTTGTGTGTAAAAGAAGTTCAAGCATTTTAAATTTGTGTTAACTGTATGCATTTTGTGTCAAAACAACAAGAAATGTGTTAATTGTATAGCCTACAAAGATGGATGTTGTGCTAGCTGTGTTAAGAGTTTAGGAAACTTGTTAAATGTATTGAAAAAACTGTCATAGCGATTGTACAAAACTGTAAAAAGGTCCACTCTCAAATTTTAAATCCAAAGCTGAGGGTCAAATTATTTAAAAACCGAAACAAAGAAGGGGGTCAAGGTTAGGGTTAAGGGGTTGGGATTAGGTCCAGGAATCTAGAGGTTAAGGTTAGGATAAAAGAAATGGATCAGGGTTAGATACAACCACATCAGAGTCAAAAGACTCGGATTAGGGTTAGGTAATGGAATTCAATGGTTAGGGTTAGGGCTAGGGTTTAGGGTTAGGGTTTAGGGTTAGGAAACAAACAGAGTGGGTGCCAGAGGCACCAGTGCATAAACTATGTGCCCGCGGTCAACCCCAGGACCTTCACCCCTCATTCAAACCTAAAGGTTGAATTGTACTAAGTTTGTGGATCCAAAGCCTTTCAGCCCTCCTCCTCTGGGCAGTGGACCATCTCGAATTGGCCTCTAATATTGTAGCTTCCAATTGGGACCAGCCCTGTGCAATAAAATGTTGGACCAGGGGAGTACCAGTGTCCTTTCTCTTAGTAATAGTATATCTATGTTGAGTGAATCTTGTCAATAGTGTTTCCAGTCTCACCCACATATTGGAGAGTGCAGTGTCTGCACTTAATCAGATACACAGTTTTTAGTTTGGACACTGGTATTCCCCTGGGTCTTGAAAACCTCACCATTATGCCGGTTTGTAACCCAAAAGGAATGTTTAAAGAAGTCTCCCTTGCCCATCTGTTTAGGGGGAGATAGGGGTTTCAATTTAGCTTTTACTAATGTATCCTGCAAGTTTTTATTGCGTCTATATGCCGCAATCAATCTGTGGTCAGGTAAGTGGTTAGAATGTTCTATAAAGGAAGTGAAATGTTTCCTAATCACCCTCATTAACTTTACAGTGTAGGGTGAATATGTTTTATGGTTTTAGTATATCCTCTAGTGGTCAAAGCAGAAAATAATATTTGAGTAGCCCACCTAAAGTCCTCAACTCTCGTACAAATCCTGTGGAACCTGAGAAGTTGGGACTTAAGGAGGCCTGCATATGTGTGTTGTGGATGGAAGCTGGACCGAAATAAAAGGGCATGTGTGTCCGTCTCTTTGAAAAATACCTTGATGTCCAATTTGCCTGTGTTATTAAATGTAGGGCCTTTATAGGTGGAGGTGTCCAGGAAATCCACCGAAGTATCACTCCACGTGGATTTGACCTTAATTGATGCAATATGATTGTTTAAAGTGGTAAGAAAAATCTCAAAATCCTCCCTCGAGTGAGTCCAAATCCCCCAAATGTCATCTAGGAATCTATAATACTGCAAGGGTTGTTTGGGACAGGCAGCCAGGGCAGAAGCCTCCCACTCTGCCATGAATATATTGGCATATGCTGGGGCAAATTTCTTTCCCATGGCAGTCCCTTTAATCTGTAAATAAGAATTACCATCGAATTCGAAATCATTTCTGGATAAATTTATATTCAATAATTCAAGGAGTTCCTTATCAGGTGTTCTACTATCCGGATATTTAATAAAAATGTTTTTAATTGACTGGATACCCTCCTTTATATCAATATTAGTACAGAGACTGTCTACATCCATTGTAAACAAAAAGGAATTTACAGGAATGGTGAGATTTTTAATTATATCTACAAAATGGTTAGTGTCCTAACATAACTAGGGTGTCCAATCGAGAGAGGATTTAAGAAGAAATCAATATATACAGCAGTGAAATAGGTTTCACTGTTACAATCTGAAACAATAGGTCTACCAGGTGGAATTTCACCAGCCCTATTCCAGGATAACCTGGCTTTATGAATCTTAGGTAGCATATAGAATAACCTAGCTCGGGGTTCAGGGGCCCCTTGCAGATATACTTTTTGTTTATGATTGATATACCTCTTAGTCTTAAGGGAGTTAAGAAGTCTATCAACCATAGGAACTGTGTCCATATAAATGGGTTTGTCCAGTTTGGTATAATATGTAGTGTCGTTAAGTTGTCTATAACCCTCCCACAGATATTGTTCTCTATCCATAATTACTATTGCACTGCCCTTGTCAGCAGGTTTGATGACTATTGTTTTGTCAGAAAGCAATGCCTTATGTGCTCTGATTTCCAAATGATCTAGGTTTGACTCAGTTCTGCCAATAGTGAAATCTGTTTGGAAGTAGTCAATTAAATCTTTAATTAAACGCAGTACACTAGATGGTAACTTGTCTGCCAGAGGGACCCAGGTAGATCTATGAGTGAATGGTAATGGTTCTGAATCAGGTTGATCCTCAAAATATACGACCAATTTGATTCTCCTATGATATTGCTGGAGGTCGTGTCTGATTTGACTTCTAACCTTAGGGTTGTTATGGCCGTCTACCGTTGGGATAAAAGTTAAGCCCTTATTCAGTAATGTCAATTGTGCTCCCGTGGGAATAAAATGTTTTGACAGGTTAATCACATTCTTGTCCCCCGTACCCGATGTAGGATTCACGGGGACTATTTGTTTAAACATCTAAGCCAATGATCAAGTATGCGTTGAGCTGTACTCTGGGTCCAGTGAACATTGTCCCTTTCAGTCTCAAACAATTCCCCTGGTAGTTTGGGGAGGAAGCATTGATGTTTGGCAATATAGGCGTTCAATCTGGACAAATTCTCCCTTTCCAACTGTGGCAGAGTACTGGAAAAGTTGATGAGCGGGACCACAACTTGTGCAACAGGACAGGCTTGCTTAGCTATCCTGACAGCCCCCTGTAATTGTTTAATAGATGTCTTTTCAGGACTCTGAGTCCTGTTGTTTATCCCAAAAGCCAGGATCAAAGTCTGTACCGAGGGAGAGGCCCTAGAGCTGACCAAAATAGCTTCAGCATTTCTGAATGTGGCCCCGGGATAACAGTCAATTTGCAAGTCCTTCTGTGTAAAGGGGGGTATTCTAGAGAGGTTAGAGTCCCCTAACATTACCAATTTACATTTGTGTATAACCCTCCAGTCTCCTATTTTATTCAAAGTGGTCATGTGCCTAAAAGGTCTCTGCAGTGACAAAGGTGAGGAGACCCGTGGTTTCCTGAAAACTGGAGTGTTCTGAACTGGAGGTCCCACCGGTGGAGGGGTCAGCGGAATGGGGAAATCTGAGTCTCCCTCCTCAATTGGGTGTCCCTCCTCTGAAGATAAATCTGATTCAAAGAGGGCCCCCTGACCTGAGCGGACCCCCGATGCAGGAGGGACAAAAGGCCCTGCCTGTTGTGCAGTGTCATCCCCAGACTCCTCATCACAAGAGTGCCAGTCTGGTCTTCCCCGAAGTGGAGTGTGTTCCCCACTGGCAGAAGGAGTGCGATGAATCACTGAAGCTGGTCCGTCTGACCTCCGGCCCTTTCTCTGTTGTCTGGGTGCCTGTGTTAAGGAGAGAGTAGGAGGACACAGGATAGGGAGAGCGACAAACGGGAGAACTGGAGAGCAAGGGGAGGGGAAGGGAAAAGGAGGGGAGGAGACACCCATATTCCCCCTAGGACCCTGTTGTCCCATCGGTGACCAGTTACTGACAGGAACGGTTATCGTGCCACAGTCCACAACCCCGGCTTCGACTAGCGGTGCAGGGGCCAGGAACGGTTCAGAAATCCTGTTACGTCCAGAAGTACATATACTGCTCAGAAATGCATGATGGGACAGATGATGAGTGGAAACAGCTGAACCGGGTAACGGGGTAGGTGGAGTCATTGATGAGCTTGATTGAAGAACATTGTCACCTGTACTGAGAAGACCCACATATAGAGCAGAACAAAACACATACACAGAACACTACAGAGATATTGAACAGGGGACGTAACACGCCCACCACAAAAAGACACAATGAATAGTTAGTGTCACCAATCTGTACGCAACGTTCCCTGTAAACAATTACTCCGGCAGCGGAAGTCTCACCAGACTCGCGAGAGCGCGTCAGCAACAACGTTGTTGGAACCCTTAATATGGTGGATAGTTAGGTTGTATCCCTGCACAATCAACGCCCACCGCATCAACAGTCTGTTGCTGTTGTACATCCTGCTGAGGAAAACTAGAAGATTATGATCGGTGTAAACAACCACAGGTAAGGCACTAGACCCAACATACACTTCAAAGAATTGTAACGCTAACAGTAGTGCCAACGTCTCTTGCTCGATTGTAGAATAACGTGTCTGACAGGGTGTGAATTTCTTAGAATAGAAACAAACGGGCCTATCGATCCCTTCATCATCCTCCTGTAGCAGAACTGCCCCTGCACCCATACTACTGGCATCGACTTCCAGCTTGAAAGGCTTGCTGGGATCGGGTGCTGCTAAAACCGGGGAGGAACAGAGAAGAGCCTTAGCTGACTCAAACGCCTGTTGACACTCTGCAGACCACGTAAACTGTACCTTCGGGCTCAGTAATGAGGTGAGAGGCGCTATTACGGTAGAGAAATTCTTACAGAATGTACGGTAATAACCAACCATACCAACAAATCGCCGCAGCTGGCGTCTGGTGGTTGGCACAGGATATGAAACGATAGCTTCCACTTTCCTACTTATGGGACGTACCTCGCCCCTACCTACTTCCTTCCCTAAGTAGGTCACTGTTGCCTTGCCGAAATCACATTTCGCTAAATTCAGCGTTAGGGAGGTTGCTGCTAAACGACGGCACCTGCCAATATCCCTTCAGCATATCTAATTTGCTGACATAAACCGCTGAACCAATGGTATCAACGCAATCGTCAATTCTGGGCATATGATATGAATTAGGTACGGTAATAGCGTTTACTCGCCTATAATCCGTACACAACCTAGAAGTACCGTCTGGTTTGGGTACCAAAATACAGGGAGAGCTCCACGGACTGTGGCTAGGTATAGCCATGTTGTTTTTAGTTAGATACTCAGTTTCCTTCCTCATTACCTCTCTTTTTCTGGCGTTAACACGGTAGGGGTGCATTCTGATGGGCGACGCATTTCCTACGTCAATGTCATGCTCCAACACTGTTGTGCGGCCGGGAACGTCCTGAAAGAGACTGGGAAACGAATGAATGAGGTGAATGAGTTCTTCCTGTTTCTTGTTGTCTAAATGCACCATTATAGACGGCAACACTTTCTTCATTTCTGAATTGTTTAACCTTTCACTGATCCTTATACCAGACTGTTCTTTTAAACCGTCCTCCATGTCATCCTCAGGGCAGACCTTTGCAACCAGCATCCCAGCTACCGGACCTGGAGCACCACATGGACTGGACTTTGTTGGGCTAACAGGTTTGTTAACATTTACGGTGCTGTATTCTTTGAGCATATTAACATGGCATAAGCGGTGAGGGCGCCTCCTCTCAGGGGTTCTTATGATGTAATTTGTTTCACTTGTGCATTTTTCCACAGTGTATGGACCACAATAATGAGCTGATAAAGATGAACCTGGCACCGGTAACAACACTAGTACCTGATCTCCAGGGACAAACACACGTTTCACAGCCTTTTTGTCATACCTTATTTTCATCCGTTTCTGGGTGCTGGAAAGAGACTCCTTAGCTAGTTCACATGCTTTATGCAACCTTTCACAGGTCTTGGTCACATAGTCCAATACATTACTCACTGTACTCTGCGTTGAACTCAGCATTTGTTCCTTTAACACATGTAATGGTCCTTGCACTGTATGGCCGAGTATGAGGTCGTTAGGGCTGAACCCCAGGGATTCCTGAGTTGCTTCCCTAATGGCAAACAGTACAAAAGGAACCCCCTCGTCCCAGTCTGACTGTGTAGACAAACAATATTTCTTTAACATGCCTTTCAGCGTTTGGTGCCATCTCTCTAAGGCTCCCTGACTTTCAGGGTAGTAGGCACTGGACTTCTGATGTGTTATTGCCAAGGACCTCAACACTGACGCAAACAAAGAGGATGTGAAATTGGACCCATGGTCCGACTGTAACACCCTAGGCAATCCGAACGTGGTAAAGAACTTAATGAGTACTGCATTTGCTGTTATCTTTCGGAGAGGGATAGCCTCTGGGTACCTGGTTGCACAACACATGCAGCTTTCACCACCTCATAATCTCCGCTCTCTTCCAGGGACAGAGACGCCACCACCTCCTGTGCCTTCCCTGTCAGCCTACACTGGAGCAGCAAAGACCAGACCTCCTTAGGCCAGCGAAGAGCCCCTGCTACTCTCTCAAAAGCGGAGAAGTAGGAATCCACTTCTGCTTCTCTGAATGGAGGAACGACAGCTATGTTTCTCCCAACATCAAAAGGCCCCTCTCTACCCACTGGTGAGGAGGGAGCTACTCCAGCAGCCAGCTCAAGCTGCCGTATCTGTATTTTAGTCTCCGTTTCTGCTTTCAGTTCCATCCTTCTGATTTCTCTGCTGGTCTCCACTTGCAGCTTCTGGATATCTAACTTTCTCAGTGCTAAATCATAATCCTGATTTTGTTTCTCTGTTTTGTCTCTTTTGTCACTATTTAGTGTCAGTATAGAATGGTCAGTGAATGCTGGAGGGAAAAAAGGCCCAGGTTGTCATACAAAGTCCTTCCCCCACTGAGGAATTGTAGTTTTGGTTCTCCCTGGTATGGTGCTGTTGACACACAGGGTGTAGGAGGGGTAGAAGCCCTTGGGATCAACTCCCTGGACCTGGTCTCTGCTCTGGACACACCTACAATGAGGATAGAGTAGAGGGAGGGAGGATAGAAAACCAAAGGGAGACCGGGAAAGTAGAGGGAGGGAGAAGAGAGTGGAAGATAACTGTAGTCGTCTCTCCTGTAGCCCCATGGTCAGCAGCCTGTCCTCTGGTCCGTCTGGTTCCACGTAGGCCTGGATGCACGTGGTCGGCCTCCCCAAGCTACCAGTGCACGGTTGCGCTCCTTGTAGTTGGCTCGAACAAAATTTACAAAAAACTATATTCCACCTACTATGTGGTGAAATAGATGTCATGGTTGTTGGTCCTTGTAGCGGTATGAACCGTATGCGTAATAAATAAATTAGTGTGCGGACCTGATACCTCATGCAAAGGGCAGTACCTTGTACAACCGGTGAAGGGTGAAATAGCGGAGATGTACTGGGGACTATTGATACCGGACAAACAGGGCATTCTATCACAATACTTCAAGGGGAGGCCGTGGATCTCCCTCCTTGAGCCGTACTTTCCTCCGCCAGACCCCCCTCATGTAACCCTATTTTTTGTGATCGACAGGGCGACGAGGTGTATAGAGAGGGGTTGGGGATGTAGTGTGTGGGGACACGTGGCAGATTGGGTCTATATTCATATATGCAGGCCCGGAAGGGATAGCGGCAGATGTACAGTTGACAGACGAGCAGGAACAGTGGTACATGATGGCGGACGAGTCCGTCCCGCATGCCTCACTGGCCCTGCATCCTAAACACCAAGCGAAAGACCAGGGGCCCATGGTTAAAAGGGCGGTCGATAGCACTGATTGGACACCCACTCAGGCGCCAAATGTATGGTACTCACCCAGTTGTAAGACATATCGGTTAGAGGCACCAGGGACCGATTGGGTATATTTAGAAGCACTCACTAATTTGACCCCTGATCAAAAATGGTTTACCTACATTGACCTGGCTAATGCTTTTTTCTGTCTCCCACTAGCAGATGAACTTCGTGACATCTTTTCTTTCACACATAGGGGTTGACAATGGCGATACACGAGACTACCACAGGGGTTTGTGCTTTCCCCTGGCATATTCAACCAGGTACTGAGAAAAGCGCTGCAGGGATGCTGCCTGCCGACAGGGGTAACTTTGGTCCAATATGTAGATGACCTGCTGCTGGCGGCTCCGACGGTGGCCGCCTGCATTCAAGCTACAATGACGGTCCTCACCAGACTGGCTGAGAAAGGGTTCAAGGTGTCGAAAGAAAAACTACAGTTGGTAAGAACACAGGTCTCCTTTCTGGGTAGAGTAATCTCGCAGAAGGGAGCGGGGCTTTCACCAGCACACCGCACAACCATTCTCCACCATCCCAAACCCACTACTGTTCAGGAAATGCTGTCATTCCTGGGCTCATGGGGTACAGGGCTCACAGAGCCACTTAGAGCTCTCGTTAAAGAGCAGGGAATGCGTAAACTTAAAGCCACACTCAATTGTACTTGCCCGGCCGACCAGGCCTTCATTCTGCTGAAGCAACAACTAGCCACCGCAGCTGATTTGGCAATTCCCGACTACATAAAACCCTTTTTTCGAGATGTTTCTGAAACAGGACAAGTCATGAACGGGGTCCTGTTTCAGGAAAAAGGGGGGGGGGGGTAGGAACATCCTCATGTACATAAGCGTAGGATTTGACAAAACCGAAAAAAGGCACACCACCTGCTCACAGCACGTCGCGGGGGTGGTGAAACTCATTCAAATATGCGCACACATAGTGATGGGACATCAACTTCAGATACTCACAACACACAGTGTAGTGTCGTATGTAAATTCACAGATGTTCACTATGACTTCCCTCAGGCAACAACACCTAAGCAAAATTCTCGGGGCTCCAAATTTGATTTTCACACACGAGGGGATAAATATAGCATACCGGATGGGGACAGGGCTACCACATTAGTGGGTGCAAGAGGTAGTGAGGGAGAGTAAGACACGAACCGATCTGGGGGCAGAGGACCTCTTCACTGATGGGTGTTGTTTCAGACAAGAACAAGATGGGCTGAGGGCGGCGTTTGCGGTAGTGAAACTAACACCAGAGGGTTTAGTTACAGTGAAAGCAGAGAGGCTCCAAGGACTGCAGTCAGCCCAGAGAGCAGAAGTGAGAGCTGTGATAGAGGCACTCACGCAGGCCAAAGGGAAGAGAGTAAACCTTTACACAGATTCGGCATACGCGGTAGGCGCAGCACACGTGGAGCTAGGACAGTGGTTAAAAGCTGGGTTTAGAACAGCAGGGGACAAACCGATTAAACACGAGGCGGAGATGAGAGAACTAGCCAAGGCCCTGGACCTGCCCGAAAAGGTAGCAATCATAAAATGCAAAGGACACGATAGCTTCACCACAGATACTCACCACAATCCAAAACCAACGATTAAACCCGAGATGGGGCGTTCCCAATGATGATGAGACCCGGACAGGAGATAGTGATTACACGGACATGGGGGAACCAGTACGGGGGTGCCGTTACATGTTATTATGTGTGGACATGTTCACAGGGTGGCCAGAGGCCTGGCTGGCTAGGAGTGAGGACAGTCAGACAGTGATTAAGTGTTTAGTGAACCTGTACATTCCCAGACACAGGTTTCCGGAGAAAATCAGGTCAGACAACGTGACTCACTTTGAGAACAATGACTTACAGAAGGTAGAGAGCTTATTGGGCCTAAAGCATGCTTTTGGCACAGTATACCACCCACAGTCCCAGGGAAGGGTAGAAAGTATGAACCAAAATTTAAAGATCAAGTTGGCTAAGATATGTGCACAGACCAAATTGAACTGGGTAGATGCACTGCCACTGGCACTCATGATTCGATGCTCGTTAAACCAGACCACCGGGTTCACCCCATACGAGCTGCTGACGGGGAGTCCACGTGATGGTCCTGTGTCCTTTCCACGTGACTTACTCCACGTGATGGTCCTCTGTCCTTTCCATGTGACTTACTCCACGTGATGGTGCTCTGTCGTGTCCACGTGGCTTAGTCCACTTAGATTCCACGTGGCTTACTCCACGTGATGGTCCTCAGTCCTTTCCAAGTGGCTTAGTCCACGTGATGGTCCTCCGTCCTTTCCATGTGACTTAGTCCACGTGATGGTGCTCTGTCGTGTCCACGTGGCTTACTCCACGTGATGGTCCTCCGTCCTTTCCATGTGACTTAGTCCATGTGATGGTGCTCTGTCGTGTCCACGTGGCTTACTCCACGTGATGGTCCTCCGTCCTTTCCATGTGACTTAGTCCACGTGATGGTGCTCTGTCGTGTCCATGTGGCTTAGTCCACTTAGATTCCACCTGGCTTACTCCACGTGATGGTACTCTGTCCTTTCCATGTGACTTAGTCCACGTGATGGTGCTCTGTCGTGTCCATGTGGCTTAGTCCACTTAGATTCCACCTGGCTTACTCCACGTGATGGTACTCTGTCCTTTCCATGTGACTTAGTCCACGTGATGGTGCTCTGTCGTGTCCACGTGGCTTAGTCCACGTGATGGTCCTCCGTCCTTTCCATGTGACTTAGTCCACGTGATGGTGCTCTGTCGTGTCCACGTGGCTTTGTCCACTTAGATTCCATGTGGCCTACTCCACGTGATGGTCCTCCGTCCTTTCCACGTGGCTTTGTCCACTTAGATTCCACGTGGCTTACTCCACGTGATGGTCCTCCGTCCTTTCCATGTGGCTTAGTCCACTTAGATTCCATGTGGCTTACTCCACGTGATGGTCCTCAGTCCTTTCCAAGTGGCTTAGTCCACGTGATGGTCCTCCGTTCTTTCCAGGTGACCTGGTCCACGTGATGGTCCTCTGTTCTTTCCACGTGACTTGGTCCACGTGATGATCCTCCGTTCTTTCCACGTGACTTGGTCCACCTGATGGTACTCTGTCCTTTCCACGTGACTTAGTCCTCGTGATGCTACTCCGTCCTTTCCATGTGACTTAGTCCACGTGATGGTGCTCTGTCGTGTCCATGTGGCTTAGTCCACTTAGATTCCACCTGGCTTACTCCACGTGATGGTACTCTGTCCTTTCCATGTGACGGTGCTCTGTCGTGTCCACGTGGCTTAGTCCACTTAGATTCCACGTGGCCTACTCCACGTGATGGTCCTCCGTCCTTTCCATGTGGCTTAGTCCACTTAGATTCCATGTGGCTTACTCCACGTGATGGTCTTCAGTCCTTTCCAAGTGGCTTAGTCCACGTGATGGTCCTCCGTCCTTTCCAGGTGACCTGGTCCACGTGATGGTCCTCTGTTCTTTCCACATGACTTAGTCCTCGTGATGGTACTCCGTCCTTTCCATGTGACTTAGTCCACGTGATGGTGCTCCGTTGTGTCCACGTGGCTTTGTCCACTTAGATTCCACGTGGCTTACTCCACGTGATGGTCCTCCGTCCTTTCCATGTGCCTTAGTCCACGTGATGGTCCTCCGTCCTTTCCACGTGACTTGGTCCACGTGATGGTACTCTGTCCTTTCCAGGTGACTTAGTCCTCGTGATGGTGCTCTGTCGTGTCCACGTGGCTTTGTCCACTTAGATTCCACGTGGCTAACTCCACGTGATAGTCTTCCGTCCTTTCCACGTGATCTCTTCTTTTTCTTTCTGAATTGGGTCCATCCTGCCTACAATTGTCATTACATTTGCCACCTGTATCCCCAATTTTTTCCATTTTCCCATGCCTGGACCCCACACATCGTCATCTACTTCTCTCTCAAACTCCCCGTCCATTTCTCCCTGACTTATGTTACTGGGAGTCCCAGACTCAGAATGATTAACGGGTCCCTGACCCAACACTTTTGGGACTTGAACCCAGTTCTCTTATAAAAATTTGGGGAGTTCCAAACTCCCCGGGCCTCTAACCCTGCTGAACTTGAACTTTTACACACAATAAATATTTCGAGGTGCCCCTAAGTCCTCGGGCCTTTAACCCGACTGATTGTCAAGTTTCTTACTTACAATCTCCACCGTCCACGTCAGGAAGTGGTGTGGGGTAGTCAACCCGAGAACAAATACCAATTGAATTTAAACCAGTATGTGAGATTCTATCTCACCCGTTATGTTCGAGGTGTCCCTATCTCCTCGGGCCGTTCACCCGACTGATTGTCAAGTCTCCTGCTTACAATCTCCACCATCCCCGTCGGGAAGTGGTCTGGGGTAGTCAACCCGAGAACCAATACCAATTGCCTCGCCCTCCTGAATTTAAACCAGTACCACTACATTCTCCACAGGTTCACAATTTAGTTCACAGCCAATACGCAGATTTAGATATAACAGGCTCTGCTTACCTTTTTTATGATGCACCAGTGCTGGAACCTGTGAGTCCCGTATAGGTCAACTGGACCAAGTCGAATTATTTTTCCAATCCCGGACCGACCCCCCAAAATTGTTGAAGTCTAACACTTCCCCGAGTTGGTTTGTTGGAAAGGAGAATAAAACACCAGGAGTCAAGTCAATTACCGTACCACATATTCCGTTTATTACAAAAGCTTTTGGAGACAAGTGTCGCCGCACAATGTCTAAGGATCAACAGTCAAAACATCATTTTATACTTCAACTACGCCCAAAAGATAGAGGCGTTAAGTTAACAAAGCCAGTGTGCCATTGGCCCAATCCCAGTTCTATTCCTTATAAGTTTAACTGCAAGTATCCCCTTGCCCCCCTTGTGGTTTCTGTGTTGTCTGTCCGACTATGTGTGTGTGCCTCTAACCTGCTTCCTGTTTCTCAAAAGACAGACATACTAAATCTTTCTCTCCCCGGCAACCGCTTGAACAGGGTTTCCTGTTCTGCTACTTGCACCTTCCGTTAAAGCTCATATTACAAACAATTAATATTTTGCTTCATTGCTTACAACAGTTCACTAACTTATACAATCAATACATCTACAATTCCCCCTTTTGATCTCTCCCCAGAGAGATCACCCCTATTCGCCAAACTCCAGTTCTCCCGGGTCATGCTGCTCCAGTAGAGGCATCAGCATCCCTGGTGGCAGTCCTGGAGCCTTCTCAATGGCTGTAGAGATCACTCTCATGGCAAGCCCTCTTATGCATGGGATACAACAACACCCACAAGTGACCATTATAGCACCAAATGTAGCAAGCGATACAAGAACAGAAATTATCAATCCTTTCCACTGGCCGAACATCGAGGTCAGCCATTCCTCCAGCGGATTATCTATCCCAGAATGCTCGTATGTGACCCCTTGACAGTCCAATTCAATATCCCCTAATTTCCTCAAACAGGTGTCCTCAGGTGGGGTCGCGAACCTCTTCGCTGGGGGAATGAAGACCCGATGACAACCTAGGAAACCTGTAACAACATACAACACACATCATTATTCCACCAATGTCCATGTACCACTTCATTCTATTATCATCTCCTCAGACCTTTCTCTGTAACCCTGTCATCTTGGTAGGCGCCACTCGGTGTCCTATACCCCCTTTTGTTACAGTATTCTTCAGTTCCTTCCCCTAAGAGTCTATTCCCCTGGCGCCGTCCTTTGTCTCCTTCACTCGCTCGTAGTCCCGCCGTGTCCTGGGGTCCGCTCCTGGCACCGGTCCGGCTGGTGCTGGTCCTCCTTCCGTCCACACTGGGGAAAGCTCCCCCTTCCCGGTTTGGATGAGGTCCGTCAGCGACCTCCCTGGCTCCTGCGCTGTTGTACACTGGCTCCAATGGTACCAGGTCTCTCCTTTGTCCCTCAGGCGGACCGCATGACTCGTTCTCTCCACCACCTGATGAGGACCCGTCCACCTTGGCTCCGACCACTTTCGCTTTATGACCTTCAGCAGCACCCACTCCGCCTGGGGCAGGTTCTGGTCCAGCAGGTGCAGGTCCCTCCGTTCTCCGACTCTGTTGGTGCATTCTGAAACAAGAGCTCGCAATTCATCAAAATACATTCTGTGATCTTTGGGCCACTTTTCCCCTTCCGGGACCGCAGGCCCCGCGGCTGGTCCTGGAAACTGTCTCCCCGTCAGCAGCTCGTATGGGGTGAACCCAGTGGTCTGATTTAACGAGCATTGAATCGTCATGAGTGCCAATGGCAGTTCATCCACCCAGTTCAATTTAGTCTGTGCACATATCTTAGCCAACTTGTTTTTTAAGTTTTGATTCATCCTTTCTACCTTTCCCTGGGACTGTAGATGGTACACAGTGCCAAAAGCATGTTTTAGGCCCAATAAGCTCTCTACCTTCTGTAAATCACTGTTCTTAAAGTGAGTTGTTGTGGAAATTTCTATATACAATGTATTCTGACTGTATAAAGAAGTGAGTCCCACTGTTAAGATAGGTAAAGGAATGTGTGGGATCTGGTATTTGCATAGGGGGCATCTATTGTCTGTCCAGATGGAGATCAATGGGTTTTAGGACAGGATAGGAGAAGATACAGCAAGGGGGCAGTAAGGTCAGTTGGCCCCTTTGGGTAAACATTATTGCAGGAAGGATAAGGTGGGGGAAGATAGCATTTGACGTGTGTGATAGAACAAAGGGAAAGGTGTTTGATTGACATGAAACAGATGGCAGCATCTTACCACACCCCTTCTTCCTATGTAATAAATACTGTCGAAATGATGTTTTTATTTAGAAACTATCCACCGTTACTTTGTAACCTGTATACTTTCTCCTTGCAAGCAAGATTAAAACCGTTTTTTGCGCAATTGATTTCTCCTGTCTTACCTACCATTTTCATAGAACTTTGGAATTTTAGAAATTGCCATCACAATTTGGGGGCACGTCCGGGATCCTAATCCTGATCGGTTTGAGTCCCTTTCCTAACAGGTTAACCGTGCACGGCCAGAGAAAGCTCTGGAATTCTAGTATCGTCCAGAAAAGGCTTATCCTTTGACGGGCTGAGAAAGAGTGCCTGACGGGAGCTGTGACTCGTGCTTGATCAGTACAGGTTTCCTGCGGAAATTGAATTTGGAGGCAAGAACGCAAATCGGTCTAAAAACTTAAAGTTGGACTTTATAGTTTAAAATCTGCAGTAAAAGGTTGGACCTTTTTAAAAAATCTCATTTGTGGGCTGACGAGCTTGACTTCGCTTTCTGGTTGGTTGAGTATAAAGTAGATTTACTGGGTAAATCTGAAACATGGGGACGTGCGACAGTAAATCTTTGCCGGTCTCGTGTTTACGCTGGACCGGCAAAAATTATCACTGACGTATATGGTGTTTGGACATGTGAACAATGTTTCTTTGAGTGTTACCAGGTTTTCCGGCGACTGGCGTTTTCATTCGGTGATGGATGCGCGGCCTGTCGGGCTGATTGGAGGTAGATGGACATGGTAACGTATGAAAAGGTGTTTGGAAAGCGTAGGCCACGGTGTGTAGACAGTGTGGAGTATATTGATCTGTGTTGTAGTTTTTTTTTGCTCAGGTTAGATGGCTCGTTCTCCTCTGATCGCCCGTCACCCCACCCCGCAGAGTTCAGCTGGACCGATAGGTGGGTCTCCTTGGAGGCCCGATCGGGACACTGCATCGTTGGAGTCATAAGCTCTGTGGACCTTTTCGTTGTGAACGTGGAAATGCTGTGGGCCGCTGGAGGCCGTTTTCTGCTCCGCTTTGGAAGTGTTGAGCATGTCTACGAGTTTCAAGAAAAGTTCCAAAAGTGGGGAGTTGTACACACCAGGTGTACACACCCGTAATCTCTTTGGCCTTGCCGCGAGTGATTCAACGGGAACACGCAGGAACGCTGAACCGCCTGAGGGAGGGGTGCGGACGGTCAGACAGGGGACCAGAGGGAGCATCAACCGGTGAGATTGTTCCTTAATACAGTTTTCATATGCTTTAGTAAACAATGTGGTTGTTTTTGTAAGTCAGATTTGATGGTTTTGTAGAAATTGATAGATGGATTTGAGTAAGTATGGTGACTAGAAGTTTTTTTGAGTATTGCAGTCAGGGCGGCTGTAGTTAGAAACATGTCGTTTTTGTTCCATGTCCTGACACCAATTCCCGTGCAGCAGTTGGACTGCGTGATGGAGTATAGCGTGCTCCTGTATGTGTGTTTGTGAAGTGTGGTGTTTTGGTTAATCGCGACTGTAGTTAGGCCTGACAACCATTCCTATGCTGCTAACCTATTGCGTTGCGATTAGTGCTGGATTATAAGCGGTTGGACTGCTTGAACATCTGCAATTTAGGTTGGACTTAAATTTGCAATTGAGATTGGATCTCATACTTTCAGTGCCTGTAGAAGGCTCCTGTAAAATTGCCGCAATTGTTAGTCAGCTTATGGTTTGGATCAGTATGCTACAGAAGTTGTATATGCACGCGCCACTTGTGTTTGTTATGGCCCGAGTCACGGGCATTTGTCATTATCTGGTTGTGGTCGGTCTAGTAAATGCTTTTGTCCATTTTGGTATTCCCTGTGCACGAGGGATCCGATTGGCTGCATTGAGTATTCCTTGATAGAATATTGGATCTCGTTTACCGAGGTTGGTGTTAACTTGGAAGTTTTGTAATAGCAATTTTTCGTCTTGTTTGGAGTGCGTTTGGGCGAACGCTTACATTGCGTTGTTAACATGGTTATTATGCGAGGCCTACTCTTTTGGCTTTTGCCTTTGTGTTGAAATTGAATTTGCCTGATGGCTGGCACACGTGGGAGTGTTAGCCTGCTAACTTAGGAGTCTAAGAAAATAATGGCATAAATATAATTAGAGGGATAGCTTAGAAATTGGTATAATGATGATTCTGTGATTTGGTAAAATGTGGTTTCGTAATGAGGGGTTAAAATAGTGTTTTCTCTCTCCTTGTATGGAGTGGGAAGCAGACCATAGCGAAAGTTTTAGTATTAAGATAACATGCTGTTTTCCATTGAAGACTGGATTCAGCAAATATAGTCATAGCCTGCAAAAGAGGGTAAAATGACTACGGCCCGTTTATTCCCCAAATAGCCAAAGCCAGTTTATTCTCCGTTTAAATTAACGTAAAATTAGACGTCCTATTTTAAATGCTAAATTGAGTTTGGTTAAATAATATAGTTTCTCTTATATGTATTTACCAACGATAACTGGGATAATACTTGTGTTTTTAAAACCAGCGCCTGCTACTTGTTCATGGAATTTGAATTCTGGAATAGTACATTAGTGAACAAATAGGGTATTGATGTAAAGGTGTTTAAGGCTACATTGAATTTCCTTTGGATTACTTATTGTACCTTGATTATAGTGACGTCATAAATCTGTTTTCTGCCTGTATTGCCATTCTTAAGAGTTTCTTAATTTCCACCATAATGTTGACTTGTTGTATAGATAATGATAAGTACATTTTTACAAACTGCAAAAATATTAGATAGGTTGGACTCTAAATCTAAAATCTTCAGTTAATGAACGATGTAGGTTAAATTGAGAGGATGGTCTGGGGACCATAAACGAACATTTGGCCTTGCTAATGGCTCACCATATATGTGTGGAGCTCAGAGCTTCAGGAAGGGTGGGCAGGTCCACTGGGATGGCTTCCGCCACCCTTAACATTATATCAAGGTAGCATATTACTAAGGGTTAAATTCGAGTGTTCAGCCTGTTCTCACACGTGGTAATTTTACCAACATAAGCATATTCAGTTTTGGGATGATAAAACATTAAGTGAAAGCTGAATAAGTTTTCCTTTTGGTTGCTTTAATGTTTACATTTATGATTTTGAATCAAATTGTAGTAAGGGTGGAGACCTTGAGTCATCCAACATTGTTAATTGCTAGAACAAATTTGATGCCTTTGCATGAGATATGCGTGAAAGTATAGATTTTGACTGACCGCCACTATTTTGAATGACATAGACTTACATCTAAAATTGAGAAAATTCCCTAGAGTTTAAGAGGTAAATTGAGTCATGATGTTTGTTGGTCTCAACTTGGTTTGGCTATTTCCTGTGTAAATGCAAATTTTTATATGCTAATTTGGGAGTTCCTTCACACGAGCGACCGTGTGTGTGGTACAGTTTTTATTTCCTTTGTTTTTCTTATTTTCGGTTGTTTTGGTTGGATATTCAGTTTGCGACGTTTACTGGATGTATGTTAGATTCCTCCCAACTATCGATTTTCTTTTTAATTTCGGTCCTGTAATGGTTCTGCTTTCAAGCTTGAAGTCATTTTCTGTCTTGAAAGCAAGGGGGGGATTGTATGAAATGATTATCTATAGTGGAAAAGAGTTGAACTTGGAGTTCAAATGAAAAAGAGTTGAACTTAGAGTTCAAAGCAAATTAAATAGGTACTTAAAGAAGTTACGTGAATAATCTAGTTTGTCAAATTGGGTTTTTGAAATGTATGTTTTATGTGAAATCTAACATGGTTATGGTTGAGTGGAATACATCTTACCATTTCGAAATGGTTTGGCTAAGCAATAACTAATTTGATGGGTGTGTTACTTTTCAGTTAGTTTAATATTTGATTAGAAGTAATCATATTAATCTTATGCATTATGGAATAAGTGGGTAAAAACGTGCAGGGAGCACATTGTGTTATTCCTTACATGTTTACAAAATGTTGCCATGTTTTAATTTGATATTGAGAAAATAATTCTGCATCAATGTATATTTCGGGTAAACCAAGTTGAGAAGTCTTACATAGTCAAAATTGTAAAGAGAGGTACAGACCCACTGGAGCACTCCACTCACTGACACAAAAAAAAAAACAGTTTGAGATGGATTTTAACTTGTTTGGACTCTTTAGAAGAGAAACAGACATTATCAAAATTGGGTATTCTAATTCTAATTTAAGTTCTGTCCTAGTAAGCAATCATTGGAAAGTTAATGGTTAACAGAGGTTTCTTTGAGGTGAATGAAGAGAAAAAAGGTTGTTTTACTATTGTCAATGCCTGGGGTTTTTCAAGATAACAACAGTGTCCCTTAGTGATAAGGTGACAATTCTTCAAGACCAGGGTCTGTTATCCTTAGGTTAGTAAACCACCCCCCACTCCAGGGAGAGCCCTGTGGTGATAAAGGAGTAAAAAGGGGGGGTCATGATTTATGACAGGATTTCAGAGTGTCTTTGATGTGCTAGGATAATAAGAAGAGACTTGGAGAAGTTCACACTGAGTTTCATCTTGTAGAGAAATTAGGCTAAATAACAGTTATGTTAGCTGGCCTTCAAGATGGTGTGAAATGTTTGATTTGAAATGAGGTATTTGATCCTATATGTCAAACAATGGGTGAATTTGATTGTAGTTCCGATACAACACAATCAGATGTAAATTATATAGGTGAACTGAGAATTGTTCATGAACTGCTCTTAGAGAGTGGTACTTCAATACAAGCAAACTATCTTAACTGATGAGTTTTTGGAACAGTAATAAGAAATGTGAAATTGTGTTCTTCTGTTCTTTGTGTTGATTGTTACACCAACTATAGAAAAGAGTGGAATTGTTATTTTGCTACACTAGCAGAACAGAAGCACCAGAGATGTTAATGTTTTAACGATACTGTTATTGATTTCAACCATTCTAATCTATTTGGAGAAAAGAAGTAGGGAAATATAGGGTTTGAGTGTTTGATAGTGTGTGGTTCTAATGTATCAGCGAGATGCAACAAGCTAACGTGATGGACATATGTGATGATGTACTGTGCAGTTGGAACTAATCTTCTCAAGGATAATTCACACATTCAGATACAGAACACTTGAAAGCGATTCGGCAACAGAGGACTTGTTGGAGCCCTGAGAGAGACTGAGCTTGGCTTAAAAGGACAACTGTGAGGTGGCTGAGGTGAGATGGATCTCACAAACACACAGACAGACTGTCCTACTACTCTGGAGCGCTGCATGTCTAGGTGCTGCACGTCTACAGGATGCTGAGTTCCTGTGAGCTGAACTGATTTGAGTCCTGCTGGTTCTGCAATGTGATGGAGAAGGCAACCTCCGACCGAGAGGATGGAGGCGTAGGAAAGATCTACTGCACAACATCATGCTACGCTGATTGGGTCCATACCAGGTACATCTCATCTGCTGTCCAGGTAGCTGAGAGAGGAACCTGGGGTCGACGACACGCTACACGAGGATTTCAGTGTTGAAAGGTTAGACGCAGTGAATTGAAGTCACTAAGGGAAAGTGAATTTTCTGGTGCTAGTAACCAGTCACTTTCTACATGGCCTTTAGCTCTAGAACCTTTGGCTAAAACTGGTCATCTTGGAGTTCACAAGGGAGAACACACAGATTCTCCTGGCCTGGCTGAGAAAGCAGCTAGAATGGAGACAACAAGAGCTGTGTCTGCATTTGAGCTGTGAAAGACAACACCTTGGAATATACATCTGACTTTTTCGTTCTGTTACATCGACCTGCCAAAGAAATGGAAGGACATCCAAATGGAACCATGGAGAGGACTTTTCAGTGAATTGAGCAGTTAGCATGAGAGAACTTTGTAACAGTGATGAATTGAAGGATGCATTCAGTGATAGGTGTTTATGATGATTTTAACATAAAAGTTTTGCTGTACTATGTTATGATTCTGTATGATGACAATGTGTGATCTTGGTGTTTATACGGAAGGTAATGATCTAGAAGAATGTAAAGGAGGACTCAGACATTTCAGATTTGCTAAGTTCTCTAATCATTAAGGATAATAATATTGACTGGGTCATGTTGTTAAAGAGTACTGTTTTGTTGCAGTCTACACCCTAATGAGTGTACTGTTTAAGGTTTGATACCAAGGTTGGACATGGTATCAAGAGGATGGATTGTTGTGGAAATTTCTATATACAATGTATTCTGACAGTATAAAGGAGTGAGTCCCACTGTTAAGATAGGTAAAGGAATGTGTGGGATCTGGTATTTGCATAGGGGGCATCTATTGTCTGTCCAGATGGAGATCAATGGGTTTTAGGACAGGATAGGAGAAGATACAGCAAGGGGGCAGTAAGGCCAGTTGGCCCCTTTGGGTAAACACTACAGTAGACATTATTGCAGGAAGGATAAGGTGGGGGAAGATAGCATTTGACGTGTGTGATAGAACAAAGGGAAAGGTGTTTGATTGACATGAAACAGATGGCAGCATCTTACCACACCCCTTTTTCCTATGTAATAAATACTGTCGAAATGATATTTTTATTTAGAAACTATCCACCGTTACTTTGTAACCTGTATACTTTCTCCTTGCAAGCAAGATTAAAACCGTTTATTGCGTAATTGATTTCTCTTGTCTTACCTACCATTTTCATAGAACTTTGGATTTTAGAAATTGCCATCACAGAGTCCCATTGTCTGACCTGATTTTCTCTGGGAAGCTGTGTCTGGGAATGTACTGGTTCACTAAACACTGTCTGACTGTCCTCCCTTCTTGCCGGCCAGGCTTTTGGCCACCCTGTGAACATGTCCACACGCACTAACATGTAGCGGCATCCCCGTACTGTTTCCCCCATGTCCGTGTAGTCTATCACTATCTCTTGTCCAGGTCTCGTCGTCATGGGGAACGCCCCCATCTCAAGTTTGATCGTCGATTTTGGATTGTGGTGAGTGCAGATGGTGCATGTCCTAGTGTAGTTACGTACCATGTCTACCATAAACGGGTGCCACCAATGGCACAAGTTCCTCAACATCTGTGCTGGCCCTACATGGCCCAACCCATGGGCTTCTGCAAATGTATCTCCCCGCCTCGCTGGTGGAAGTATTACTCTACCGTCTGGTCCTCTCCAGAGCCCGCTCACTCTGTTGCTCCTTTCTGTTGCCAAAATGTTTTCTCTTGTGGGGAAGCCCCCTTTTGATGTCTCACTAGCTCGTCTCTCTCAGGGCCTTCTCCCCACCCCACTTCCTCTTCTGCTCTTACCACCATCACTCGCGGAGTGTACCCTGCTGCCTGTTTTGCTGCTGTGTCTGCCGCTTGATTTCGGTGAGCTACTACATTATTTGAATTATCGTGTCCTTTGCATTTTATGATGGCTACCTTTTCGGGCAGGTCTAGGGCCTCTGCTAGTTCTCTCATCTCTGCCTCGTGTTTAATCGGTTTGTCTCCTGCTGTTCTAAACCCAGTTTTTAACCACTGTCCTAGCTCCATGTGCGCTGCGCCTACTGCAAATGCTGAATCTGTGTAAATGTTTACTCTCTTTGCCTTGGCCTGCCTGAGGGCCTCTATCACTGCTCTCACTTCTGCTCTCTGGGCTGACTGCAGCCCCTGGAGCCTCTCTGCTTTCAGTGTGACTAAACCCTCTGGTGTTAGTTTCACTACCGTAAATGCGCCCTCAGCCCATCTTGTTCGTGTCTGAAACAGCACCCATCAGTGAAGAAGTCCTCTGCCCCTGGGAGGGGTTCTGCCTCCAGATCGGTTTGTCTTACTCTCCCTCACTACCTCTTGCGCACACTCATGTGGTAGCCCCGTCCCCATTCGGTCTGCCATATTTATCCCTTCATGTGAGAAAATCAAATTTGGAGCCCCGAGAATTTTGCTTAGGTGTTGTTGCCTGAGGGAAGTCATAGTGAACATCTGTGAATTTACATACGCCACTACACTGTGTGTTGTGAGTATCTGAAGGTGATGCCCCATCACTGTGTGTGCGCATTCTTTTCTACCGGGAGGATAGGCGTGTTCAACGCGGAACATCCATCCATCCATCTTCTTCCGCTTATCCGGGGCCGGGTCGCGGGGGCAGCAGGGATGGGGCATCACCTAAGCAGGGATGCCCAGACTTCCCTCTCCCCAGACACTTCCTCTAGCTCATCCGGGGGGACACCGAGGCATTCCCAGGCCAGCCGGGAAACATAGTCCCTCCAGCGTGTCCTAGGTCTTCCCCGGGGTCTCCTCCCGGTGGGACGGGACCGGAACACCTTCCCAGGAAGGCGTTCCGGAGGCATCCGAAAAAGATGCCCAAGCCACCTCAGCTGACCCCTCTCGATGTGGAGGAGCAGCGGCTCTACTCTGAGCTCCTCCCGGGTGACCGAGCTTCTCACCCTATCTCTAAGGGATCGCCTGGCCACCCTGCGGAGAAAGCTCCTTTCGGCCGCCTGTATCCGGGATCTTGTCCTTTCGGTCATGACCCAAAGCTCATGACCATAGGTGAGAGTAGGAACGTAGATTGACTGGTAAATCGAGAGCTTCGCCTTGCGGCTCAGCTCTTTCTTCACCACGACAGACCGATACATCGACTGCATTACTGCAGAAGCTGCACCGATCCGTCTGTCAATCTCCCGTTCCATCCTTCCGTCACTCGTGAACAAGACCCCTAGATACTTAAACTCCTCCACTTGAGGCAGGCACTCTCCACCAACCTGAAGTGGGCAAGCCACCCTTTTCCGACTGAGGACCATGGCCTCGGATTTGGAGGTACTGATTTTCATCCCCACCGCTTCACACTCGGCAGCAGAGGGACCACCACCCCGGTCTGCCATCCCAGAGGCACTGTCCCCGACCACCACGCGATGTTGCACATGCGTGTCAACCAAGACAGCCCCACAACATCCAGAGACTTGAGGTACACTGCCGGTGGCAGTGTAATACATTGCAAATGTACGCCCAATGGAATTACCCATAATGCACTTCACTCCATACTCCCCCAGTCAAAATTTGTTATTATTACTGGGCAAATGTACATGCAATACTTCCCAATTGTATGCCCAATGGAATTACCCATAATACACTTCACTCCATACTCCCCCAGTCCAAATTTTGAAATGTACTGGGCAAATGTACTTAGAATACTTCCCAATTGTGCACCTAATGGGAATACCCCATAGAACACATTTGTACATACTTCCCCTGTCCATTTCTTGACATTAACTGGACCAATTTACATAGAAAAAAACTCAGGTAGGCTAACTCCTGTACATTTGCAATGTATATGAATGGGTAGGAAATACTGCCCAATTGTACATGTGAAGGAGACATCTTAAAGACATGGGAGTTGGATTTTCCAAGTGTACATCAAGAAACGAATGTATTGCACATTATTATTAAGCATTTTAAGCCTTTTCTTCAATGTACAATTGGGCAGTATTTCCTACCCATTCATTTACATTGCAAATGTACAGGACTTGTCCTTACTGACTCGTGTACATTTGCAATGTAAATGAATGGGTAGGAAATACTGCCCAATTGTACATGTGAAGGAAACATCTTAAAGACATGGGAGTTGGATTTTCCAAGTGTACATCAAGAAAGAAATGTATTACACTTTATTATTAAGCATTTTAATCATTTTCTACAATGTACAATTGGGCAGTATTTCTTACCCATTCAAATACATTGCAAATGTACAAGAGTCAGTTAAGGTAACTCCTGTACATTTGCAATGCACAGAGGGGAACCCCTAACAGGTATGAGGTATGTTCTCCCCTTTTATAAACATTGCTTGTGGACGGTGTACTCTTGTTGTGTTTTTCTTGGACTGTACACGTGCTGTGTAATACATTGCCAGTGGCAATGTATTACACAGGCCCTGGACGTAGACTAGGCCCGAAACACATCCTGTGTAGTAGTGATTTATGTGTTTTTGACATATTGCGGCCTGTAGGTCGCTCATAGACACACCGTTTTCGACGTGTTCCTTCGGGGGAATGGGGTGATGAATCATCCATACAGTTATGCCAGCTGTGTACAGTTTTTCCTTCTGCAATTGTACACTTTGTTTCTCCCATTGACAATACATTGCCTACTCCTCAAATTTCACCTCAAGCTTTAACGGGTTTCCGAGTGTCGTAAAGAGCTGTACTTCGGATATGTTCATCGGGGGTGGGCCTAGTCTACCTGGTACAATCTGTAGCCTCCTGCGTCCACAGGAAGTCACATCTGACCCCTGAAACTTTTTGCAAGTCATCCCATTGACAATACATTGGCTACTCAACACAGGTTTCCGAGTGTCGTAAAGAGCTGTTCTTCGGATATGTTCATCACAGGGTGGCCTCGTCCTGCGTCCACCGGATGTCATGTGTGACCCATCCCCCAAACTATTTTGACCTTTATCACTCACAGACAAGCCATTTTCGATGTGGTGCATCAGGGGAACTCTAACTTTGCTCTTCATCTACTCTACCTCTTGTCTACACCTCTGTTGCTGCTCGCCTCTGCCCCTCATCCATCACTTCATTAGTCCTCCATTATTCTGCGACTCCGCTCTTCCTATAGCACTACACACCTCCTCCTGATCTCCCCACCATACCGCACCTCCTCTATGACCATGCGCCTCCTATATCACTCTGCACATCCTCCTGATCTCCACCCCTCCATCAGTCCATGCCTCCTCAATAACTCTGCGCCTCCTATATCCATGGGGACCACCTCCATCATTCCACACCTCCTCTATGACCCTGTGCCTCCAATATCTCTCTCTACCCCTCTTCCATCAGTCCATGCCTCCCTCTATGACACAGTGCCTCCTTTATCACTCTGCACCCTGTCCAGAATGTCTCCTTCTCATGTACAGTTGGGCAGTATTTCCTACCCATTCAAATACATTGCAAATGTACAGGAGTCAGCCTTCCTGACTTGTGCCATTTGTAATGTAAATGAATGGGTAGGAAATACTGCCCAATTGTACAATGTAGAAAAGGCTTAAAATGCTTAATAATAATGTGTAATACATTTGCTTCTTCATGTACACTTGTAAAATCCATCTCCCATGTCTTTAAGAAGTCTCCTTCTCATGTACAATTAGGCGGTATTATAAGTACATTTACCCAGTATATGTCAAAATTTGGACTGGGGGAGTATGGAGTGAAGTGTAAAATGGGGTAATTCAATTGGGAGTACTACTGGTACGTACTATGAGTACATTTGTCCAGTAAATGTCAATATATGGACTGGGGGAATATGGAGTGAGGTGTATTATGGGGTAATTTCATTGGGTGTACAATTGGGAAGTATTCTAAGTACATTTGCCCAGTAAATGTCATAATTTGGAATGGGGGAGTATGGAGTGAAGAGTATTATGGGTGATCCCATCGGGCAAACAATTGAGAAGTATTATAAGTACATTTGCACAGTAAATGTCAAAATTTTGACTCCAGGGTTCTCTGACTGAAGTCTATGGGTGTTCTCATAAGATGTACAATTGGGCGGTAGAACATGTACATTTGCCTAGTAAATGTCAACATTTTTGACTTCGGGGGTCCAGGACCAAATAGTATGGGCGGACCCATTGGGCGTACAATTGGGCGGTACAACTGTCCACAGGCAATATAAACGACGGTCACCTCAGCTGCCCAACTCTAGAAAACCTGATTCTCCACCAGTTTGAGTTCGGTGGAGCGAGAAACCCTCTAGTGGAATTTTCATGAACTGCAGTTGTGGCAGGAGGCCTGTACACCAAGTCAGTAATACTAGCCTCCTGCAGCCAAACACGCAGCTTTTTTTGTGTGTGTGTAGAGCGTCCATGTACAATGCATGCCTATTCATTTTTGTCCAAGAAAGTAGTGCTGGCCCTTACCTGGAGGCTAGCATAGCAGAGTCTCTGCCTATTTTCAGAGAACATCTGAAAACATACCTTTTTATAGACCTACAATAGTTCCACTCTAACCACCTATGTTGTCTTTTGAAAACTTTTCTTTTTATGTTTATTATGTTTATTATTTGTATGGTGCTATTTCCAGCACTGATAATTAATTAGAACTCACTCATTACAAAGTTGTGTGGTTCTTTCACCTCTGTGTAAGAGCGTCTGCTAAATAACTACAATGTAAGTGTAAAAATGTTAGAAAGAATGTATCATGAAAATACAGAATACGCACTCCTCCTAACTGGTGGCCAATGTAGGACATCCGCCCATCAGCAAGACGTGTGATTGGATAGCGCAGAGGATGGGAAGAAAGGTTGGCAAAGCGTGCGGATTGGCTGTCCTCCAGGGCTCGAATTATGTCATCAATAATACAGGTATTCTTCTCGTCAAGCAGACAGAGGTGAGAGAAAGAGTAGTTGAACCCTAACCCTAACTTGGAGTAGAACTATGGAACGATGAAGTGGGAGACAGCCAGACAGGGAGACAGAGAGAGACAGAGGAGAGATGTGTGTTATTAATTCATTCTCTTGTGTTTCCATGGAAAAAATACAAAAAGGGGATCACTGCAAGGTTACGGTTACTAGGAAACAGCAATGTCATCAACGAATGGGCAGAGTTATTGCCCACCTTGGAATGTAGCATCTACCAGTTTCTGTATGTGCGTGTGTCCATGCGCATGTGTATGACTGATTGACTGTATAACAGATTGACCAACCAACTAACCAACTGACTGACGGATTGGCTGACAGATTGACCAACCGACCGACCACCTGACTGATGGATTGGTGAATCATTGCTGAGTGATTGATACTTAAAAACATTTTTTTTTTATTTACCTGTAGTTTTACCAAAATTTCAGATTATATCTTTTTTTAATTGAAAATAAACAATATACAGTGGATATAAAAAGTCTACACACCCTTGTTAAAATCCCAGGTCTTTATGGTGTAAAAGAATGAGACGAAGATAAATCAAGTCAAAACTTTTTCCACTTTTAATGTGATCTATAATGTGAACAATTCAATTGAAAAACCATCTGAAATCTTTGAGGGTGAAAAATGTCAAATAAAAACCTTACAATAACCTGGTTGCATAAGTGTGCAGACCCACTTATAACTGGGGATGTGGCTGCGTTCAGAAATAACCAATCACATTCAAACTCATGTTAAATAGAAGTCATTACACACCTACCATCATTTAAAGTGACTCTGATTAATCACAAACAAAGTTCAGCTGTTCTAGTAGGATTTTCCTGACATTTTCTTTGTTGCATCTCAGATCAATAGCCATGGTCCCCAGGGTGCTTCCAAATCATCTGAGGGATGTCATTGTTGAAAGATATCAGTCAGGAGAAAGGTACAAAAGAATTTCCAAAGAATTAGATATACCATGGAACACAGTGAAGCCAAGAACTGGACGTCCCTCCAAAATTGATGAAAAGACAAGAAGAAACCTGGTCAGGCAGGCTTCCAAGAGGCCTACAGCAACAGTAAAGGAACTGCAGGAATGTCTGGCTAGTACTGGCTGTGTGCTACATGTGACAACAATCTCCCATATTCTTCATATGAATGGGCTATGGGGTACGGTGGCAAGACGGAAGCCTTTTCTTACAAAGAAAAACATCCAAGCCTGGCTGAAGTTTGCAAAAACGTGTTATGGTCTGATGAAACCAAGGTTGAACTTTTTGTCCACAATTCCAAAAGGTATGTTTGGCGCAAAAACAACACTGCACATCACCCAAAGAACACCATACCCACAGTGAAGCATGGTGGTGGCAGCATCATGCTTTGGGGCTGTTTTCCTTCAGCTGGAACCGGGGCCTTAGTCAGGGTGGAGGAAATTATGAACAGTTACAAATACCAGGCAATTTTGTCACAAAACCTTCAGGCGTCCGTTAGAAAGCTGAAGATGAAGTTCACTTTTCAGCACAACAACGACCCAAAGCACACATCCAAATCCACACAAACATGGCTGCACCAGAAGGAAATTTACGTTTTGGAATGGCCTAGACAGAGCCCAGACCTGAATCCAGCTGAACATTGTGGGCTGATCTGAAGAGGGCTGTGCACAGGAGATGTCCTCACAATCTGACAGATTTGGAGAGCTTTTGTAAAGAAGAGTGGGCAGATATTGCCACGTCCAGATGTGCCATACTAATAGACTCCTGCCCAAAAAGACTGAGTGTGTAAAAAATCTAAAGGTGCTTCAAGAAAGTATTAGTTTACTGGTGTGCACACTAATACACTCAATTCTACTTGGCATGGATTCAACAAGGTGCTGAAAGCATTCTTTAGAAATGTTGGCCCATATTGATAGGATAGCATCTTGCAGTTGATGGAGATTTGTGGGATGCACATCCAGGGCACAAAGCTCCCGTTCCACCACATCCCAAAGATGCTCTATTGGGTTGAGATCTGGTGACTGTGGGGGCCATTTCAGTACAGCGAACTCATTGTCATGTTCAAGAAACCAATTTGAAATGATTCGAGCTTTGTGACATGGTGCATTAGCTTTGTGATGGGTAACATGGTGGTCACTCAAAATACATCAATATGCTCCCCAGGCCACAAAAAGCATCAAAATCTAAACTTTAAGCTATTGACAAGGGTGCTGTCTTTTGAAAATTACTTAACACAGTTAGAGCAAGATCCCTTTTCACAGACTGTGAGCTATCAGGTGATTTGCTGCTTTGAGATGATGCAGGAATTCAACGTATAGCTCCTAACCCACTTAAACAGCTAGGCTGTCATTTGGTGTCATGGTTGCGAGTCCAGGTAAAATACCCATAATGCAAAGTGTTTATAATTCAAAAAGGCCATTGAAATGACTAGGATTGCCATTATGGGTCATGGTTGCGAGTATGAGTAGCGCAAAGCATTAATTATTCCATACAAAAATCATCAGAGGTTGTCTATTTAGCATGTATAGCACAACTTCAAAAGGTGAAGTTTTTTCGTTTAAGAGGTAGAATTATAATTCTTGGAAATAGTAGCCGCAGACAACAGATCTCTAAGCATATCTAATGGTTTTAAATAAGTGCAATGACAACTCAAAACATGAAGCTTAGGAAACAGTCCATCACAGTTCATTTAGTAGCATTAATCCCTGCTACCTACCATTTCAGTTAAACTGTTGTCCACAAACAGGGGCGTCGACAAGCCCCAAGAACATTTTCAACTAGTTTAATACCAAATAAATAGGCTTGGTCGGTATGGCACCCACAGGATTCGGCATAGCATTGGCCCTGAGTATTTGCTTCATGGGTTCTACTTTGGTTGATTACCCAGCATGCATTTCAGTTAGGGTTGTCAGCTAGAAAATGCGAGAAAGAGAACAGGTAGACCTGTCAGCCGAAAAGTATGAGTTGAATCATGGAACATTGACAGAAAATATGTGAATATCTAAGTTTATGAAATGAAATACAACGAGTTGTCATTAGACTCAAATATTTTGTAATTTTAAATAAATGCTGTTTGATTGTTTATGAATTACACAATGCTTGTGGAAAATAATATATTTTAAATACTTTAATACAGTCTTGCAATGCAGCACGCCAAATAACACACAGGCGACACATTCTTACGGAATATCTGTTTCAGGTATTCACATAAGGGCTAGAGGGTTTGGCAATTACACATGCAAATGAATCATGCCTAGGACGGGGATTTTTTTTCTGAAACATTGATAATTGTTTAGGATTCCAATAATGAAATAAATGGATATTTTAACCAGCCCTTAACTCCAAGACCATCTTTGAAAGGGAAAGCGTAAAAATGAAATCATAGCATAAAGTATGTAAAATTCTCAGGAATGTATCCAATTGGATAGTTGACACACTCACAATAGCCAACCGTATGTGCAGCAAATCATGAATATATTTCAGGAAATTGCTGAGCATGTATTAAAAATACAGACCCATAATCATATACAATGTATTAACGGAATTTCACCGCAGGTGTAGCACCTCAGGATTATAACCCAAATGTTAAATGGATGATATGCACTGCAATGTTGTTTTAACCTTTTATTGGGTATAAATATAATTTCACCTGATTTCAGTACATAGATAGGATTTTCAGAACATTCTTGGTTATATTACTAATTTTCAGTTCTTTAAACATTAGTCCATCTGTCATTGCTCTGATAGGAGAATTGTATAGAACCCTGGAGGATTGAAACCTGGCATATGTAAGGAATACCAGCTTCTGGTAAGGAAGTATTGTATGACCTTTCCTGCAGTCGTTCTGTGGTTTTCATTTGTCCATGTGGTGGGACTATAGAGCCACAGGGACTTCACTGAACATACAGTTTAGAAAAGACTTTTAGCAGTGAAAATTTTGAGTGCCATGATATCAGGCAGGTGCAAATGAGACCTTTAGTTCCAAAGATAGTGGAAGTTGAAGGACAGCCAATCACAAGCCAGATATTCAAATGAGATTCAAAATAATGAGGGTTAGGGCAGTTTTAGAAATAATTGCAGTGGGATATTGTAATTTCCCAAGTCCTCTGTTCCCTATGCGATAAAATCTCTCTATATTGAAAGTATATGAAAGGCTTGAGGGAGTGGAAGAAAAACCATGATCAAATGGAACACAAGCTAAAGTGTCTCTGAGGATGTGGTGGAGGGGGTGGGAAGGGGGGGCCGAAAAATAGGGTTAGGGTTAGGGTTAGGGTTAGGGTTAGGGTTAGGGTTAGGGTTAGGGTTAGGGTTAGGTATAAGGATAAAAACGACTTTGACCCTCAAGAGTTTGACTCTCATTTGCATATCTGGCTTGTGATTGGCTGTGCTTCAACTTGGACTATCTTAGGAACTACAGGTGCGATTAGGGTTAGGGTTAGGGTTAGGGTTAGGGTTAGGGTTAGGGTTAGGGTTAGGGTTAGGGTTAGGGTTAGGGTTAGGGTTAGGGTTAGGGTTAGGGTTAGGGTTAGGGTTAGGGTTAGGGTTAGGGTTAGGGTTAGGGTTAGGGTTAGGGTTAGGGTTAGGGTTAGGGTTAGGGTTAGGGTTAGGGTTAGGGTTAGGGTTAGGGTTAGGGTTAGGGTTAGGGTTAGGGTTAGGGTTAGGGTTAGGGTTAGGGTTAGGGTTAGGGTTAGGGTTAGGGTTAGGGTTAGGGTTAGGGTTAGGGTTAGGGTTAGGGTTAGGGTTAGGGTTAGGGTTAGGGTTAGGGTTAGGGTTAGGGTTAGGGTTAGGGTTAGGGTTAGGGTTAGGGTTAGGGTTAGGGTTAGGGTTAGGGTTAGGGTTAGGGTTAGGGTTAGGGTTAGGGTTAGGGTTAGGGTTAGGGTTAGGGTTAGGGTTAGGGTTAGGGTTAGGGTTAGGGTTAGGGTTAGGGTTAGGGTTAGGGTTAGGGTTAGGGTTAGGGTTAGGGTTAGGGTTAGGGTTAGGGTTAGGGTTAGGGTTAGGGTTAGGGTTAGGGTTAGGGTTAGGGTTAGGGTTAGGGTTAGGGTTAGGGTTAGGGTTAGGGTTAGGGTTAGGGTTAGGGTTAGGGTTAGGGTTAGGGTTAGGGTTAGGGTTAGGGTTAGGGTTAGGGTTAGGGTTAGGGTTAGGGTTAGGGTTAGGGTTAGGGTTAGGGTTAGGGTTAGGGTTAGGGTTAGGGTTAGGGTTAGGGTTAGGGTTAGGGTTAGGGTTAGGGTTAGGGTTAGGGTTAGGGTTAGGGTTAGGGTTAGGGTTAGGGTTAGGGTTAGGGTTAGGGTTAGGGTTAGGGTTAGGGTTAGGGTTAGGGTTAGGGTTAGGGTTAGGGTTAGGGTTAGGGTTAGGGTTAGGGTTAGGGTTAGGGTTAGGGTTAGGGTTAGGGTTAGGGTTAGGGTTAGGGTTAGGGTTAGGGTTAGGGTTAGGGTTAGGGTTAGGGTTAGGGTTAGGGTTAGGGTTAGGGTTAGGGTTAGGGTTAGGGTTAGGGTTAGGGTTAGGGTTAGGGTTAGGGTTAGGGTTAGGGTTAGGGTTAGGGTTAGGGTTAGGGTTAGGGTTAGGGTTAGGGTTAGGGTTAGGGTTAGGGTTAGGGTTAGGGTTAGGGTTAGGGTTAGGGTTAGGGTTAGGGTTAGGGTTAGGGTTAGGGTTAGGGTTAGGGTTAGGGTTAGGGTTAGGGTTAGGGTTAGGGTTAGGGTTAGGGTTAGGGTTAGGGTTAGGGTTAGGGTTAGGGTTAGGGTTAGGGTTAGGGTTAGGGTTAGGGTTAGGGTTAGGGTTAGGGTTAGGGTTAGGGTTAGGGTTAGGGTTAGGGTTAGGGTTAGGGTTAGGGTTAGGGTTAGGGTTAGGGTTAGGGTTAGGGTTAGGGTTAGGGTTAGGGTTAGGGTTAGGGTTAGGGTTAGGGTTAGGGTTAGGGTTAGGGTTAGGGTTAGGGTTAGGGTTAGGGTTAGGGTTAGGGTTAGGGTTAGGGTTAGGGTTAGGGTTAGGGTTAGGGTTAGGGTTAGGGTTAGGGTTAGGGTTAGGGTTAGGGTTAGGGTTAGGGTTAGGGTTAGGGTTAGGGTTAGGGTTAGGGTTAGGGTTAGGGTTAGGGTTAGGGTTAGGGTTAGGGTTAGGGTTAGGGTTAGGGTTAGGGTTAGGGTTAGGGTTAGGGTTAGGGTTAGGGTTAGGGTTAGGGTTAGGGTTAGGGTTAGGGTTAGGGTTAGGGTTAGGGTTAGGGTTAGGGTTAGGGTTTGGGTTAGGGTTAGGGTTAGGGTTAGGGTTAGGGTTAGGGTTAGGGTTAGGGTTAGGGTTAGGGTTAGGGTTAGGGTTAGGGTTAGGGTTAGGGTTAGGGTTAGGGTTAGGGTTAGGGTTAGGGTTAGGGTTAGGGTTAGGGTTAGGGTTAGGGTTAGGGTTAGGGTTAGGGTTAGGGTTAGGGTTAGGGTTAGGGTTAGGGTTAGGGTTAGGGTTAGGGTTAGGGTTAGGGTTAGGGTTAGGGTTAGGGTTAGGGTTAGGGTTAGGGTTAGGGTTAGGGTTAGGGTTAGGGTTAGGGTTAGGGTTAGGGTTAGGGTTAGGGTTAGGGTTAGGGTTAGGGTTAGGGTTAGGGTTAGGGTTAGGGTTAGGGTTAGGGTTAGGGTTAGGGTTAGGGTTAGGGTTAGGGTTAGGGTTAGGGTTAGGGTTAGGGTTAGGGTTAGGGTTAGGGTTAGGGTTAGGGTTAGGGTTAGGGTTAGGGTTAGGGTTAGGGTTAGGGTTAGGGTTAGGGTTAGGGTTAGGGTTAGGGTTAGGGTTAGGGTTAGGGTTAGGGTTAGGGTTAGGGTTAGGGTTAGGGTTAGGGTTAGGGTTAGGGTTAGGGTTAGGGTTAGGGTTAGGGTTAGGGTTAGGGTTAGGGTTAGGGTTAGGGTTAGGGTTAGGGTTAGGGTTAGGGTTAGGGTTAGGGTTAGGGTTAGGGTTAGGGTTAGGGTTAGGGTTAGGGTTAGGGTTAGGGTTAGGGTTAGGGTTAGGGTTAGGGTTAGGGTTAGGGTTAGGGTTAGGGTTAGGGTTAGGGTTAGGGTTAGGGTTAGGGTTAGGGTTAGGGTTAGGGTTAGGGTTAGGGTTAGGGTTAGGGTTAGGGTTAGGGTTAGGGTTAGGGTTAGGGTTAGGGTTAGGGTTAGGGTTAGGGTTAGGGTTAGGGTTAGGGTTAGGGTTAGGGTTAGGGTTAGGGTTAGGGTTAGGGTTAGGGTTAGGGTTAGGGTTAGGGTTAGGGTTAGGGTTAGGGTTAGGGTTAGGGTTAGGGTTAGGGTTAGGGTTAGGGTTAGGGTTAGGGTTAGGGTTAGGGTTAGGGTTAGGGTTAGGGTTAGGGTTAGGGTTAGGGTTAGGGTTAGGGTTAGGGTTAGGGTTAGGGTTAGGGTTAGGGTTAGGGTTAGGGTTAGGGTTAGGGTTAGGGTTAGGGTTAGGGTTAGGGTTAGGGTTAGGGTTAGGGTTAGGGTTAGGGTTAGGGTTAGGGTTAGGGTTAGGGTTAGGGTTAGGGTTAGGGTTAGGGTTAGGGTTAGGGTTAGGGTTAGGGTTAGGGTTAGGGTTAGGGTTAGGGTTAGGGTTAGGGTTAGGGTTAGGGTTAGGGTTAGGGTTAGGGTTAGGGTTAGGGTTAGGGTTAGGGTTAGGGTTAGGGTTAGGGTTAGGGTTAGGGTTAGGGTTAGGGTTAGGGTTAGGGTTAGGGTTAGGGTTAGGGTTAGGGTTAGGGTTAGGGTTAGGGTTAGGGTTAGGGTTAGGGTTAGGGTTAGGGTTAGGGTTAGGGTTAGGGTTAGGGTTAGGGTTAGGGTTAGGGTTAGGGTTAGGGTTAGGGTTAGGGTTAGGGTTAGGGTTAGGGTTAGGGTTAGGGTTAGGGTTAGGGTTAGGGTTAGGGTTAGGGTTAGGGTTAGGGTTAGGGTTAGGGTTAGGGTTAGGGTTAGGGTTAGGGTTAGGGTTAGGGTTAGGGTTAGGGTTAGGGTTAGGGTTAGGGTTAGGGTTAGGGTTAGGGTTAGGGTTAGGGTTAGGGTTAGGGTTAGGGTTAGGGTTAGGGTTAGGGTTAGGGTTAGGGTTAGGGTTAGGGTTAGGGTTAGGGTTAGGGTTAGGGTTAGGGTTAGGGTTAGGGTTAGGGTTAGGGTTAGGGTTAGGGTTAGGGTTAGGGTTAGGGTTAGGGTTAGGGTTAGGGTTAGGGTTAGGGTTAGGGTTAGGGTTAGGGTTAGGGTTAGGGTTAGGGTTAGGGTTAGGGTTAGGGTTAGGGTTAGGGTTAGGGTTAGGGTTAGGGTTAGGGTTAGGGTTAGGGTTAGGGTTAGGGTTAGGGTTAGGGTTAGGGTTAGGGTTAGGGTTAGGG
>NW_022995028.1:0-64802 GCF_011004845.1 Esox lucius
TAACCCTAACCCTAACCCTAACCCTAACCCTAACCCTAACCCTAACCCTAACCCTAACCCTAACCCTAACCCTAACCCTAACCCTAACCCTAACCCTAACCCTAACCCTAACCCTAACCCTAACCCTAACCCTAACCCTAACCCTAACCCTAACCCTAACCCTAACCCTAACCCTAACCCTAACCCTAACCCTAACCCTAACCCTAACCCTAACCCTAACCCTAACCCTAACCCTAACCCTAACCCTAACCCTAACCCTAACCCTAACCCTAACCCTAACCCTAACCCTAACCCTAACCCTAACCCTAACCCTAACCCTAACCCTAACCCTAACCCTAACCCTAACCCTAACCCTAACCCTAACCCTAACCCTAACCCTAACCCTAACCCTAACCCTAACCCTAACCCTAACCCTAACCCTAACCCTAACCCTATTTTTCGGCCCCCCCTTCCCACCCCCTCCTCCACATCCTCAGAGACACATTAGCTTGTGTTTCATTTGTTCATGGATTTTCTTCCACTCCCTCAAGCCTTTCATATACTTTCAATATATAGAGATTTTATCACATAGGGACCAGAGGACTTGGGAAATTACAATTTCCCACTGCAATTATTTCTAAAACTGCCCTAACCCTCATTATTTTGAATCTCATTTGAATATCTGGCTTGTGATTGGCTGTCATTCAACTTCCACTATCTTTGGAACTAAAGGTCTCATTCGCATGTGCCTGATGTCATGGCACTCACAATTTTCACTGCTAAAACTCTTTTCTAAACTGTAGGTTCAGTGAAATCCCTGTGGCTCTATAGTGCCACCACATGGACAAATGAAAACCACGGAAAGACTGCAGGAAAGGTCATACAATACTTCCAGAAACTGGTATTCCTTACATATGCCAGGTTTCTATACAATTCTCCTATCAGAGCAATGACAGATGGACTAATGTTTAAAGAACTGAAAATTAGTAATATAACCAAGTATGTTCTGAAAATCCTATCTATGTACTGAAATCAGGTGAAATTATATTTATACCCAATAAAAGGTTAAAACAACATTGCAGTGCATGTCATCATTTTAACATTTGGGTTTTAACATTTGGGTAAACCATTTGGGTACACCTGTTGTGAAATTCCTTTAATACATTTTATATGATTATGGGTCTGTATTTTTAATACATACTCAGCAATTTCCTGAAAGATATTCATGATTTGCTGCACATACGGTTGGCTATTGTGAGTGTGTCAACTATCCAATTGGATACATTCCTGAGAATTTTACATACTTTATGCTATGATTTTATTTTTAGGCTTTCCCTTTCAAAGATGGTCTTGGAGTTAAGGGCTGGTTAAAATATCCTTTTTTTTCATTATTGGAATCCTAAACAATTATCTATTTTTCAGAAAGAAATGTCCCTGTCCTAGGCATGATTCATTTGCATGAGTAATTGCCAAACCATCTAGCCCTTATGTGAATACATAAGTGATACCAAGAATGTGTCGCCTGTGTGTTATTTGGCATGCTGCATTGCAAAACTGTATTAAAGTATTTAAAATACATTATTTTCCACAAGCATTGTCTAATTCATAAACAATCAAACAGCATTTATTTAAAATTACTAAATATTTCAGTCTAATGACAACTGTTGTGGAAATTTCTTTATACAATGTATTCTCACTGAGTAAAGAACTGAATCCCACTGTTAAGATAGGTAGAGGAATGTGGGGGATCTGGTATTTGCATAGGGGGCATCTATTGTCTGTCCAGATGCAGATCAATGGGTTCTAGGACAAGATAGGAGAAGATACAACAGGGGGCAGTAAGGTCAGTTGGCTCCTTTGGGTAAACACTACAGTAAACATTATGGCAGGAAGGATAAGGTGGGGGAAGATAGCATTTGACTTGTGTGATAGAAGAAAGGGAATGTGTTTGATTGACATGAGACAGATGGCAGCATCTTACCACACCCCTTTTTCCTATGTAATAAATACTGTTGAAATGATGTTTTTATTTAGAAACTATTCACTGTTACCTTGTAACCTGCATACTTTCTCCTTGCAATTTATTAAAACCGTTTATTGCGCAATTGATTTCTCCTGTCTTACCTACCATTTTCATAGAACTATTTGGATTTTAGAAATTGCCATCACACAACTCATTGTATTTCATTTCATAAACTTAGATATTGACATATTTTCTGTCAATGTTCCATGATTCAACTCATACTTTTCGGCTGACAGGTCTACCTGTTCTCTTTCTCGCATTTTCTAGTTGACAACCCTAACTGAAATGCATGCTGGGTAATCAACCAAAGTAGAACCCATGAAGCAAATACTCAGGGCCAATGCTATGCCGAATCCTGTGGGTGCCATACCAACCAAGCCTATTTGTTTGGTATTAAACTGTTGAAAACGTTCTTGGGGCTTGTCAACGCCCCTGTTTGTGGACAACAGTTTAACTGAACTGGTAGGTAGCAGGGATTAATGCTACTAAATGGACTGTGTTGGACTGTTTCTTAAGCTTAATGTTTTGAGTTGTTATTGCACTTATTTAAAACAATTTGAATGATTGGAGATCTGTTCTCTGCGGCTACTATTTCCAAAAATTATAATTCTACCTCTTAAATGAAAAAAACACATGCTTTCACACCTTGTCAAGTTGTGCTATACATGCTAAATAGACAACCTCTGATGATTGTTGTATGGAATAATTAATGCTTTGCATTCTGGGAAGTGCTACTCAAGTGCAACCATGACCCATAATGACAATCCTAGTCATTTCAATGGCCTTTTTGAATTATATGCACTTTGCATTCTGGGTATTTTACCCGGACTCGCGACCATGACACCAAATGACAGCCTAGCTGTTTTAGTGGGTTAGGAACTATACGTGGAATTCCCGCATCCTCTCAAAGCAGCAAATCACCTGATAGCACACTGTCTGTGAAAAGGGATCTTGCTCTATGTGTTAAGTAATTATCAAAACACAGCACCCTTGTCAATAGCTTGAAGTTTAGGTTTTGATGCTTTTTATGGCCTGGGGAGCATATTGATGCATTTTGAGTGACCACCATGTACCCATCCTCTGATGGCTTCTTCCAACAGGATAATGCACCATGTCACAAAGCTCGAATCATTTCAAATTGGTTTCTTGAACATGACAATGAGTTCACTGTACTGAAATGGCCCCCACAGTCACCAGATCTCAACCCAATAGAGCATCTTTGGGATGTGGTGGAACGGGAGCTTTGTGCCCTGGATGTGCATCCCACAAATCTCCATCAACTGCAAGATGCTATCCTATCAATATGGGCCAACATTTCTAAAGAATGCTTTCAGCACCTTGTTGAATCCATGCCAAGTTGAATTGAGTGTATTAGTGTGCACACCAGTAAACTAATACTTTCTTGAAGCACCTTTAGATTTTTTACACACTCAGTCTTTTTGGGCAGGAGTCTATTAGTATGGCACATCTGGACGTGGCAATATCTGCCCACTCTTCTTTACAAAAGCTCTCCAAATCTGTCAGATTGTGAGGACATCTCCTGTGCACAGCCCTCTTCAGATCAGCCCACAATGTTCAGCTGGATTCAGGTCTGGGCTCTGTCTAGGCCATTCCAAAACGTAAATTTCCTTCTGGTGCAGCCATGTTTGTGTGGATTTGGATGTGTGCTTTGGGTCGTTGTTGTGCTGAAAAGTGAACTTCATCTTCAGCTTTCTAACGGACGCCTGAAGGTTTTGCGACAAAATTGCCTGGTATTTGTAACTGTTCATAATTTCCTCCACCTTGACTAAGGCCCCTGTTCCAGCTGAAGGAAAACAGCCCCAAAGCATGATGCTGCCACCACCATGCTTCACTGTGGGTATGGTGTTCTTTGGGTGATGTGCAGTGTTGTTTTTGCGCCAAACATACCTTTTGGAATTATGGCCAAAAAGTTCAACCTTGGTTTCATCAGACCATAAAACTCCAGCCAGGCTTGGATGTTTTTCTTTGTAAGAAAAGGCTTCCGTCAAGCCACCCTACCTCATAGCCCATTCATATGAAGAATATGGGAGATTGTTGTCACATGTAGCACACAGCCAGTACTAGCCAGACATTTCTGCAGTTCCTTTACTGTTGCTGTAGGCCTCTTGGAAGCCTGCCTGACCAGGTTTCTTCATGTCTTTTCATCAATTTTGGAGGGACATCCAGTTCTTGGCTTCACTGTGTTCCATGGTATATCTAATGCTTTGGAAATTATTTTGTACCTTTCTCCTGACTGATATCTTTCAACAATGACATCCCTCTGATGATTTGGAAGACCCCTGTGGACCATGGCTTTTGATCTGAGATGCAACTAAGAAAATGTCAGGAAAATCCTACTAGAACAGCTGAACTTTATTTGTGATTAATCAGAGTCACTTTAAATGATGGCAGGTGTGTAATGACTTCTATTTAACATGAGTTTGAATGTGATTGGTTATTTCTGAACGCAGCCACATCCCCAGTTATAAGTGGGTGTGCACACTTGTGCAACCAGGTTATTGTAAGGTTTTTATTTGACATTTTTCACCCTCAAAGATTTCAGATGTTTTTTCAATTGAATTGTTCACGTTATAGATCACATTAAAAGTGGAAAAAGTTTTGACTTGATTTATCTTCGTCTCATTCTTTTACACCATAAAGACCTGGGATTTTAACAAGGGTGTGTAGACTTTTTATATCCACTGTATATTGTTTATTTTCAATTAAAAAAAGATATAATCTGAAATTTTGGTAAAACTACAGGTAAATAAAAAAAAATGTTTTTAAGTATCAATCACTCAGCAATGATTCACCAATCCATCAGTCAGGTGGTCGGTCGGTTGGTCAATCTGTCAGCCAATCCATCAGTCAGGTGGTCAGTCGGTTTGTCAATCCGTCAGCCAATCCGTCAGTCAGGTGGTCAGTCGGTTTGTCAATCTGTCAGCCAATCCGTCAGTCAGTTGGTTAGTTGGTTGGTCAATCTGTTATACAGTCAATCAGTCACACACATGCGCATGGACACACACACATACAGAAACTGGTAGATGCTACATTCCAAGGTGGGCAATAACTCTGCCCATTCGTTGATGACATTGCTGTTTCCTAGTAACCGTAACCTTGCAGTGATCCCCTTTTTGTATTTTTTCCATGGAAACACAAGAGAATTAATTAATAACACACATCTCTCCTCTGTCTCTCTCTGTCTCCCTGTCTCCAACTTCATCGTTCCATAGTTCTAATCCAAGTTCCAGTGTTAGGGTTCAACTACTCTGTCTGCTTGACGAGAAGAATACCTGTATTATTGATGACATAATTCGAGCCCTGGAGGACAGCCAATCTGCACGCTTTGCCAACCTTTCTTCCCATCCTCTGCGCTATCCAATCACACGTCTTGCTGATGGGCGGATGGCCTACATTGGCCACCAGTTAGGAGGAGTGCGTATTCTGTATTTTCATTATACATTCTTTCAAAAAATGTTACACTTACATTGTAGTTATTTAGCAGACGCTCTTACACAGAGGTGAAAGAACCACACAACTTTATAATGAGTGAGTTCTAATTAATTATCAGTGCTGGAAATAGCACCATACAAATAATAAGCATAATAAACATAAAAAGAAAATTTTTCAAAAGACAACATAGGTGGTTAGAGTGGAACTATTGTAGGTCTATAAAAAGGTATGTTTTCAGATGTTCTCTGAAAATAGGCAGAGACTCTGCTATGCTAACCTCCAGGTAAGGGCCAGCACTACTTTGTTGGACAAAAATGAATAGGCATGCATTGTACATGGACGCTCTACACACACAAAAAAAAAGCTGCATGTTTGGCTGCAGGAGGCTAGTATTACTGACTTGGTGTACAGGCCTCCCGCCACAACTGCAGTTCATGAAAATTCCACTAGAGGGTTTCTCGCTCCACCGAACTCAAACTGGAGGAGAATCAGGTTTTGTAGAGTTGGGCAGCTGAGGTGACTGTCGTTTATATTGCCTGTGGACAGTTGTACCGCCCAATTGTACGCCCAATGGGTCCGCCCATACTATTCGGTCCTGGACCCCCGAAGTCAAAAATGTTGACATTTACTAGGCAAATGTACATGTTCTACCGCCCAATTGTACATCTTATGAGAACACCCATAGACTTCAGTCAGAGAACCCTGGAGTCAAAATTTTGACATTTACTGTGCAAATGTACTTATAATACTTCTCAATTGTTTGCCCGATGGGATCACCCATAATACTCTTCACTCCATACTCCCCCATTCCAAATTATGACATTTACTGGGCAAATGTACTTAGAATACTTCCCAATTGTACACCCAATGAAATTACCCCATAATACACCTCACTCCATATTCCCCCAGTCCATATATTGACATTTACTGGACAAATGTACTCATAGTACGTACCAGTAGTACTCCCAATTGAATTACCCCATTTTACACTTCACTCCATACTCCCCCAGTCCAAATTTTGACATATACTGGGTAAATGTACTTATAATACCGCCTAATTGTACATGAGAAGGAGACTTCTTAAAGACATGGGAGATGGATTTTACAAGTGTACATGAAGAAGCAAATGTATTACACATTATTATTAAGCATTTTAAGCCTTTTCTACATTGTACGAATGGGCAGTATTTCCTACCCATTCATTTACATTACAAATGGCACAAGTCAGGAAGGCTGACTCCTGTACATTTGCAATGTGTATGAATGGGTAGGAAATACTGCCCAACTGTACATGAGAAGGAGACATTCTGGACAGGGTGCAGAGTGATAAAGGAGGCACTGTGTCATAGAGGGAGGCATGGACTGATGGAAGAAGGGTAGAGAGAGATATTGGAGGCACAGGGTCATAGAGGAGGTGTGGAATGATGGAGGTGGTCCCCATGGATATAGGAGGCGCAGTGTTATTGAGGAGGCATGGACTGATGGAGGGGCGGAGATCAGGAGGATGTGCAGAGTGATATAGGAGGCGCATGGTCATAGAGGAGGTGCGGTATGGTGGGGAGATCAGGAGGAGGTGTGTAGTGCTATAGGAAGAGCGGAGTCGCAGAATGATGGAGGACTAATGAAGTGATGGATGAGGGGCAGAGGCGAGCAGCAATAGAGGTGTAGACAAGAGGTACAGTAGATGAAGAGCAAAGTTAGAGTTCCCCTGATGCACCACATCGAAAATGGCTTGTCTGTGAGAGATAAAGGTCAAAATAGGTCACCCAATGGATTCCATTGGGCGAAACAGCTTTGGGGGACGGGGTCACACATGACATCCGGTGGATGCAGGACGAGGCCACCCTGTGATGAACATATCCGAAGAACAGCTCTTTACGACACTCGGAAACCTGTGTTGAGTAGCCAATGTATTGTCAATGGGATGACTTGCAAAAAGTTTCGGGGGTCAGATGTGACTTCCTGTGGACGCATGAGGCTACAGATCGTACCAGGTAGACTAGGCCCACCCCCGATGAAAATATCCGAAGTACAGCTCTTTACGACACTCGGAAACCCGTTAAAGCTTGAGGTGAAATTTGAGGAGTAGGCAATGTATTGTCAATGGGAGAAACAAAGTGTACAATTGCAGAAGGAAAAACTGTACACAGCTGGCATAACTGTGTGGATGATTCATCACCCCATTCCCCCGAAGGAGCACGTCGAAAACGGTGTGTCTATGAGCGACCTACAGGCCGCAATATGTCAAAAACACATAAATCACTACTACACAGGATGTGTTTCGGGCCTTGTTTACGTCCAGGGCCTGCGTAATACATTGCCAGTGGCAATGTATTACACAGCAAATGTACAGTCCAAGAAAAACACAACAAGAGTACACCGTCCACAAGCAATGTTCATGAAAGGGGAGAACATACCTCATACCTGTTAGGGGTTCCCCTCTGTGCATTGCTAATGTACAGGAGTTACCTTAACTGACTCTTGTACATTTGCAATGTATTTGATGTTTCCTTCAAATGTACAATTGGGCAGTATTTCCTACCCATTCATTTACATTGCAAATGTACACGAGTAGGTAAGGACATGTCCTGTACATTTGCAATGTAAATGAATGGGTAGGAAATACTGCCCAATTGTACATTTAAGAAAAGCCTTAAAATGCATAATAATAATGTGCAACACATTTGTTTCTTGATGTACACTTGGAAAATCCAACTCCCATGTCTTTAAGATGTCTCCTTCAAATGTACAATTGGGCAGTATTTCCTACCCATTCATTTACATTGCAAATGTACACGAGTAGGTAAGGACAAGTCCTGTACATTTGCAATGTGAATGAATGGGTAGGAAATACTGCCCAATTGTACATTGAAGAAAAGCCTTAAAATGCATAATAATAATGTGCAACACATTTGTTTCTTGATGTACACTTGGAAAATCCAACTCCCATGTCTTTAAGATGTTTCCTTCAAATGTACAATTGGGCAGTATTTCCTACCCATTCATTTACATTGCAAATGTACACGAGTAGGTAAGGACAAGTCCTGTACATTTGCAATGTAAATGAATGGGTAGGAAATACTGCCCAATTGTACATTTAAGAAAAGGCTTTTCTTTTGCCCAGTACATTTCAAAATTTGGACAGGGGGAGTATGGAGTGAAGTGTATTATGGGTATATCCATTGGGCATACAATTGGGAAGTATTGCATGTACATTTGCCCAGTAATAATCACAAATTTTGACTGGGGAAGTATGTCCTGATGTGTATTATGGGGAATCCCATTGGGCGTACAATTGGGAAGTATTGCGTGTACATTTGCCCATTAAATTACAAATTTGGAGTGGGGGTGTATGGAGTGAAGTGCATTATGGGTAATTCCATTGGGCGTACAATTGAAAAGTATTGCGTGTACATTTGCCCAGTAAATTACAAATTTTGACCGGGGGAGTATGTCCTAATATGTAGAATGGGGAATCCCATTGGGCGTACAATTGAGAAGTATTGCGTGTACATTTGCCCAGTAAATTACAAATTTTGACCGGGGGAGTATGTCCTAATATGTAGAATGGGGAATCCCATTGGGCGTACAATTGAGAAGTATTGCGTGTACATTTGCCCAGTAAATTACAAATTTGGACTGGGGGAGCATAGAGTGAAGTGCATTATGGGTAATTCCATTGGGCGTACAATTGAGAAGTATTTTGTGTACATTTGCCCAGTAAATTACACATTTTGACCGGGGGAGTATGTCCTAATGTGTAGTATGGGGAATCCCATTGGACGTACAATTGGGAAGTATTGCGTGTACATTTGCCCAGTAGTCCCAGGTGCCCAGAGCCCAGAGTGCTACCCAGGTATGGGGACCAGAGGCTGGGAGAGGGGAACCAGAGGAAGGGCAATCTCCATGACTCCTGTAGCCAGGAAATTGGGTGTACAAATTGGAAGTAAATCATGTACATTTGCCCAGTAAAACAGAGTGTGGGTAACCAGGTGCCCAGAACATTTTCGGAAATCAGACTAAGTCCAGAGTTTGGGTAACCAGGTGCCCAAAAGTGGATTTGTGTTTCCTGGTGTCCATGGTTCCTGGGGCCGCGGCTATCTTGGTTTAGTCAGTGGAGGGTGCTTAAGAGAGGGTACCCTGGCCCTCAGGGAGCGCCAGGTTATGGAGGTGGGCAGGCCCAGGCTGAGTGAGCCCAGAATGCTGCCCAGGTAGGGAAACAGAGGCTGGGAGAGAGGGGGACCAGAGGGAGAGAGGTGGACCAGAGGCTGGGAGAGGGGGACCAGAGGTAGGGCAATCTCCATGACTCCTGTAGCCAGGAGATTGGGTGTACAAATTGGAAGTAAATCATGTATATTTGCCCAGTAAATGAAACATTTGGACTGGGGGAGTATGGAGTGAAGTGTATTATGGGTAATTCCATTGGGCGTACATTTGGCAAGTATATTATGTACATTTGCCAAGTATTGTTCAAAATTTGGACTGGGGGAGTATGTTCCCATGTGTTCTAATGATAATCCAATTTTGTGTACATTTGCAATGTATTACACTGCCACCGGCAATGTAATACACTGAAAATGTACATTTGCCCAGTAAATTTCAAAATTTGGACTGGGGGAAGTATGGAGTGAAGTGTATTATGGGTAATTCCATTGGGTGGTCTTTTGGCAAGTATAGCTTGTACATTTGCCATGTATTGTTCAAAATTTGGACTGGGGGAGTATGTTCCTATGTGTTCTATTGATAATCCAATTTTGGGTAACACTTTACATTAAGTCTACATTCATTAGATGTAATAACTTTTTAATTAACGCATTTACAACATAGTAGATACTATTAAATACTATGTAAATAACATGTAATTACTATGTAATACGGGTTTATCTGTATCAGTTATTACACAATTGGAACAAAGTGATGTAATTACAAACATGATTGTTCCACACGTGTAATTACTAATGATTTATTTATCTGTAATTACAAGGTGTGTAGTTACATGTGTAACTAACATGGGCTGTAATTACACTTTTGTAATTTCAATGTGACACTGTTAACAATGCATTTTGAAGTTTAACCTTGTTACATGTAACTACATTAACCTTGTTACATGTAACTACATACGTTCTTATCACCAATGTTAGTCTAGGACACAAGGCAAACCCTATCATTATCTTCAACTATCTTATTTGATTGTTGAGCAGTGTCTTTGCAGTTGATATTCATCTAACTATAATGTACCTACACAAAGTGTGAAATGAAAGACATTTAATTATCCCTTTCATCATAGCTGCACTGTAAGTCAAATGTTTCGAAAAATATTTGGTGTTCATGTATTAAGGAACAACACTTGGTTAATTTGTTTTTATTCCGATCCCTTTGAAAGTACAGTACAATATAGAATGATAATATCATTAGAAATAACAATGCAATGTCACAGGCAAACACCAAATATAGTATATTTCATTCTGAAAGTGTTAATATTGTTCTCCATGTCAGAGTAAGAAATATTAAGTGTACTACAAAATAATTTCTATGTTGTTACACAATGCAAAACTTAATCAAATGTCAGTTACTATGCAATTGCATTGTATTTACAATGGTATTACAAAGGAACAAGTGAATTAATGTAAAGTGAAACAAGACCGATTTAAACATCAAGTACTATGCAGTTACTATGTTACAGCAACCACAGGGAATACGTTGTGATCTGGGAGTGAAAAATGGGTTAGCTTAACTAATTGTAATTAAAAATTAATATCAATGCAGTTACACATTACAACACTCAATCCTATGTCAATTAGTATGTACCTACATTGTAATTACAATTTTATTAAAAAGGAACGAGTGAATTAATGTAAAGTGAAACAAGAACAATTTCCATATGAAGTACCATGTAGTTACTATGTTACAGTGATCACAGGGAATACATTGTGATCTGGGAGTGAAACATGGGTTAGCTTATGTAAATGTAATTACAAAGTAGTATCAATGCAGTTACACATTACAACACTCATTCCTATGTCAATTACTATGTACCTACATTGTAATTACAATGTTATAAAAAAGGAATGAGTGAATTAATGTAAAGTGAAACAAGATCCATTTACGCATTAATTGCGATTTAGTTACTATGTTACAGCGACCATAGGGAATAAGTTGTGATCTGCAAGGGAATAAAGGGTTAGATCACATTAAATGTAATTCAAATGAAATCAATCTTGTTAGACATTACGCTCAATAAAATGTCAATTAGTATGTATTTACATTGGAATTACAATGTTATTACAAAGGAATAAGTGATTTAATGTAAAGTGAATAAAAGAAAATCAATATAATCCAGATTTTTTTTTATTCTTTGTTCATATTGCAAAACCACAAACTTAAATAATTTCAATCAGATTTTATATAATTGTAATTAGTCTATGTTATTGTAACTAAAACTTTAGAAGACAAACAGTGCTTGTAGTTCAGATCAGTGGAAATGTAAATTAGTTTTTAGTTGTTTTATTGCATCTTTAAGTGTTTTAAAAGTGTACTAAATAAAGTGTTATTCAATTTAAAATTGTATATATCAAAATCTCTACTAAAAACAAAAGTAGACTTACAACAGCATTGCACAATTTATGTTAGCTCCACTCCTAATTGACCTGTATATATATATTTTTATCTATAAGGACATTCACTTGCACTTGCAATGGCCCCTCCAAACATGTGGCCCCTCCAAAATGTACCAAACATGTCCTTTTTTTGCTCCTAAGGAAAATACCAATGCGAATCCTAGTCAACTTTTAATCATACTCAACAATACAACAAACAGTCTATAGCCATATTAAAATTATGAATAAATAAAGAATAACTATTTTCTTATTTAATCACAGATGGGTTTTAAAGATGCATATAACTGAGATTTTCAGATTTCTCAGAGTGGATACATTGATTGGATGTCTTTTAGGAGTTGACAGAGTACTCCATTCTTATTTTACTTACCCAACCAGTACATCCACTCAATTAAATGTAGATGTTTTTTTTAAAACTTTTTGCTCCGATTACCCCTTAGTCTCCAGACCTGCCCCTTTATTGTCTGCCATGCTCTTTCAATGTGTTGTGTGTGGCATCCACTTTGAGGATCCACAAAGTTGTTGGTGTGATTTACTGTTTGGTGATTGTAGCCCAGCCTATTCAGAGACCTGACATATGCTCTCCAACAGTCATTCAAAATGGTGGAACCTCTTCGCACATGTCTTCTGATGATAGGGATCAAGGTTTCCTGAGAACGGTCCTTCACCATTTTAAGGATTGGGCGTCGTCTGTTGTGTTTGACCTCCAGCATCCCAAACACCCATCCCTCTCTTCTCCACGTTGGACCCATCCTTCCACGATTGTACTAAAATAAAAGGACATGCAAGACAATGTAATTTGAGCCTCACAATGTGCAATATTTTTTATGTATGAAAGATCCAATCAAGATACATGTTTAAAATCAGACAGTGGTTTGTCATTTAAGCTAACAGTTAATTTAGTTGACTTAAAAAAATCTCCAGTATTACAGTGTATGTCCAGGCGAGTACTGAGGAACACGTATAGACATATTTCAATTACAGGTATGTTATCACTTTCTATTAGTTCAAAAGCCCAGACACTGGGTTGCCATGTCAAAGTTATAATTCTATACCTTTCTCTTGTGCGAGGACTTGGATTCGTCAATCACAACAAATCTCCAAAGTGATCTGGATCCAATTTTAAAACCCTTTCTCCTTTTGAATCTCCTCAAGGCTTTGTTGCAAACCTTGAGAAGAGGTAAGACATCTTTTATTGATATTGGAATACGATTCAGGGGAGCATGAAATAAAATACAATCTAGAAATAAAATCTAATTCATTATTCTAAATTGCCCTAAACTGACACTGCTCCCTCAATCATTTGGAAATAAACATGTTATGTACAATATGGGTACCATCATGAACCTTAGTTAATGTATTACTGAATTGAACAAACATTCAGCATGTGTCTTAATTCAAGATTAACTTATTACCAGTTTCCAATATATACGTATGTAGATATTCACATGAGTAAAAATATATGTTCACAATTTAAAAGTTACTGAATCTGTTAACACTATTTATCTGCATCACAATTATTTTAACTAGCTACTAAACTTTTCAGTTTTAACAAACAAATGAATCATTGTTAAAGGAGGTACCCCTATCAGAAATTTTTACCACACACTGTAAGTTGGTCTGCTACTAAAGCATACATTTGGTTAATGATTCATAATTGTGTTTTGTGAATAGGCAATTTGAACTATGAAAGTGACATTGCTTTTCTCACCTTCCTCAGGATTTTTGTCATTCTGGTTAGCGTCCTTGAGCTCTTGGCGATACCATCCTCCATCATGTCAACTTGCCTCAATTGTAGGCCCTGTGCAAATCTGAAATTTTTTATAAAAGAATTTGCAAATGTCATATTACTTGGAACGTACCTCATGTTTTTATAATGTGATTGATCTTTGTCTAAGCCTCAGTTGATTATTATTGAATAATTAATTTAAGTTATTGACCTACCGATAAATGAATGTTAACCAATCTGTAAGGGTAACCCGAGAATGGCTAAATATTGATAATGTAATAAAATATTTAAATTCATTGTAAGCAGTGTGCGAGTTGTATATAGTATACAAACTATAATAAAACATGTTCATGCAGTGCCAGTCTTGGATGTCTGGCGCACACAGGTCCTGCATGCCTACACGCTGTGAGACCAAAGGTTCTTGAACACTGCCCCAACACTGACAAATATCTTTCCTACATAGTTGGCTGATGTATTTAAAATGTTGGCATAAAATGAGATATCTGCACACTGCACAACATTGACCAACATGACAGTAGGCTATTGTAATGCTAGCTATCCACAAAAACAACCTTTTGATCTATGTTAGGGCATTGTGCATGCACCAAAAACTACAACCTAAATAAATGTAGCTACATTTCAAGTAATATTTTTTCTTTCACAAATTGCACTAAGCTTATCAGTGCAAATTGCAACATGAGGCTTGACTACGTTTTGTTTTTATGAGCTACATTAAAATAACTTACCATATATATCCATCTCTGCATCTATGCTTGACCATTTTCTGCTTGTGGTGACAGATAGGACATCGCATAGACTTTTTCAGCAGTCCTTTCTTCTGGAGGTATTTTATAATCTTTTTTTTATTTCTTCTGGCGTGTTTTGCTGACAATACATGAAGCAGTGCATGGGGCATGACGAATTCAATGGCATTTGGATTTAAGCGGGAGGTTTAAAATCTTATCCTGTGTCTTGCAGTTACAAGTTGAAAATTGTCAAAACTGTCGTAAAGAAATCAAAGTAAATGGCTACACCTACGTCAGAAGCAGGTATTCTTCAGTGAGTGAATTCAGGTAAATAGCTATAAGTAAGTATAATTATAAGTATGAATATTTTAATCTTGTCATTGTATAATATTTTTTATCCAGTTATTTTGTTTTTCTTCAAATGCACCGATGTTTGTGAATGTCTAGGACCGTCTCTATCTCTCCCTACCTGTCGAAATTAGCTAGCTAGCTACTAGCTAACATACTGGCTAGCTAAAGTAGCCAAGCTAGCTAGCTACATAGTAAAGATAGTTTTCCTCACTTTGTCCCTTTGAGTTAACTTAAATTCAATTAGCGATGGAAATGACAACTGCCTGCTGTTCTACAAAGCTAGCTATCTAGCTAGCTAGTAAGAAAAGCGAGCTAACTATGTCGGGCTTGCCAGCTTAGCTGGCGCTAGCTACCCGGCTAGCTAGCTAGCTAACGTTTTTGTTCAACTTCTGGCCAAAATTTTATTAGTCATGTTTAACAAAGTTGCCACGTTTAGTCTATCCACCTAGCTAAATACACCTTGATCTTAGCTATGTTTCTGTAGAAGCACATCGATTGTCAAGGTTAAGATGGCCCAATACAATGTTATATGTCAGTGCAGTAACTTTGCTTAGGTATTTAGTTAACATTAGCTAACTTAGTAGTCTCAGCTGTTAAATTGACCAATTTAACTATCTAGGCAAATCTATTTGCAAAGTTGTTTTAGCTAACATTTTGGTTACACCTCATTTTAAGGGGCCTTTTTAAAGTGCAGTTACATAATTACTTACATTGCAAAATGTGTTTCAGTGCAAATATGCACACACATTTTGTGTGGCTTGTTTGTATGTACGTATAAAGCATGTGTGAGCTAAAGTCATGTTTTTGTTTGTCTATAGAATGCCACGTAGTACGCGTTCTAAAAAAGTGCTTGTTAGCACAGTGGGGGATGATGGCATGGCATCAAAAAATGTGCTGGATGAGTTGACTGAAGTGGTGGATGTTGAAGTCCAGCAACGAGAGGGCCAGGAACCACCTGTGGTTACTGTGATGGAGGATGTAGACACACTCAATGAATCCTTTGATTCAGGTGGCAAGTATTACTTCAATCATTCTGTATAATCCATAGAATGTGAAATATCTGAGGCCATAAAGGCTTCAGACTTTGTAGGCTTTATAAGAATAAGACGTACTCCAGCCTGTCTGTGAGAAGTTAATGGAAACAGCACCACCATGTGACAACACCTGTAGCTACCACCCAGCCCAACAATTTATTTCGGGGAAACACCAACCTTTAACACCAATAGGTTTCGTATTGATTATTTGTGGTTGGGGAGCTGTATGACGAATCTAATGTCATTGTTGATCTTGTATCAATCTTTGAATTTTAGATGCTGCATCAAGTTACACCAACAATAAAAACATGAAAATGAAGATGCTCAAAATGAAAATAAAGGCATTGGAGGAAGAGAGGGACTTCCTCCGAACAACTATTACCCAGCTGACTGGTTAGTAACATCTTCATGCAAGCCCAAATTCATATATGCGAATAGTAGGGTTGATAACCGAACTGGTTCGCAACTTAAGGGTACACTATTGGTTTTTGAGGTCACATTTACATGAGCTCAGTTAGAGACATTCGCTTTTCTTAACTGGCTCCACTTTGGCGAATCACAGCCTTCAAAGGCAGGAAACAACATGGCTGAATGAAGGTTTGGCCTCAATTTACAGTGGATATAAAAAGTCTACAAACCCCTGTTAAAATGCCAGGTTTTTGTGATGTAAAAGAACGAGATAAAGAGGAATCATGTCAGAACTTTTTCCACTTATAATGTGACCTATAATGTGAATAATTAAATTGAAAAACAAACTGAAATCCTCGAGGAGGAAAAATGACAAATAAAAACCTTACAATGACCCGGTTGCATAAGTGTGCACATCCTCGTATAACTGGGGATGTGGCTGTGTTCAGAATTAACCAATCACATTCAAACTTATGTTAAATAGAAGTCATTACACACCTGCCCTCATTTAAAGTGACTGATTAATCACAAATAAAGTTCAGCTGTTCTAGTAGGATTTTCCTGACATTTTCTTAGTTGCATCTAAGAGCAAAAGCCATGGTCCACAGAGAGCTTCCAAAGCATCAGAGGGATCTCTTTGTTGAAAGATATCAGTCAGGAGAAGAGTACAAAATAATGTCCAAAGCATTACACATACCATCGAACACAGTGAAGACAGTCATCATCAAGTGTAGGAAATATGGCACAACAGAGACATTACCAAGAACTGGACGTCCCTCCAAAATTTATGAAAAGATGAGAAAACTGGTCAGGGAGGCTTCCAAAAGGCCTACAGCAACATTAAAGGAACTGCAGGAATTTCTGGCAAGTACTGGCTGTGTGCTACATGTGACAACAATCTCCTGTATTCTTCATATGAATGGGATATGGGATAGGGTGTCAAGACGGAAGCCTTTTCTTACAATGAAAAACATACAATCACAAGATTTAAATAAAAAATACTGAGTAATAAAAACCGATTTATATAGGATAATTAATGGAAGGAGGGTCCTGGAATTTTACAGAGTACTGATGTCAGTTCATGTCAGAACTTTCTCTTTATTTGCTGTGGACAAAATGACCCCTTCTAGGCGCTTCTAATGTTAACTCCCAAAAGTAAATTTTCAGTTGTTGTTTTTTACTGTTGAACCCATTGTAACCAATCATCTCTTCACTGATTTCCTTTTATTTTAGGACAAAGAACTTCTTCAGGACCAAGTCCTAGCTCATCTGTGGGTAAGTTTTTCTACGTTGTTTAAACCTTCAATATTTAAGATATTATAACACTTTTTAACTGTTTCTGCGGTTTTACCAGTGCTTTATTTGATCAAAAAGTCCGTAGCTGCCTCTATTAATGATTTAACTCTCAATTTCTATTTCAGGTGACAACATTGCCAAGCTTGAGGATCAGTGGGATGACAGCTCTGATTCTTCGAGCTCTGATAGCTCTTCATCCACAGACAGCGAAATAGAAAAGAAAAAGAAAAACAAGCAGAAGAAGAAAAAGAACAAAAACAAGAAGGAAAAAAAGGAAACTAAAAAAGGGAGAGGTATGTTTAGATTATGCATTTTTTAAGTTAAAGCGCTGTATTAAAGCATTTTGTTGTGGTGCAGTTGCTTCTTAAAGGATATGTTTTCTACTTTTTAACCTTATGTACCGAATACCTAGTGTGATCCTAGTATGTAGAAATGTGTCTTGTAATCTTTGGGCTGCAATCGATGTGAACGGGCCAACTTATACAGCATTTGAAAATATGACACATTCTGTTTTACAAAATGGGAAGCCCATGGTGTATTGATATAGGTCTCAATATGTTCCTTGGAATTTTTGGGGCCAAACGATCATAATATCAATAGTTATCACGGTTAATTCTAATGTACTACCTGCTGCCACGAGGATGAATCTCAGAGGCTTTATTAAAAAAAAGATAAGGAGACAAAGGAGCTCTGTATATATACATAAAACATATGGACCTATTCAGTGTACATTTTTTGGGGCTAGTAATTCCACATCTACAGTGCAGTGCGTCTCGGATAACAGCTGTTTTACTCCAGGCTTTGTTTACATCTACGCGTACTCCACCTCTATGATTTTTATGGGTAGGCCAATTTGCCAAGTCTGAATTGTGTGCCAAATCCTTCCAGAGAAAGTTTAGAGTCCACAGTTATATCGTCCAACCACTTCTCCATAAGCATGATGTTAGCATCTTGTATGTCCATATCAGTACACTTTTGCATTCCTGTTTTGTAAAACTGAATGTATCATATATTTTCAAACTCTGTAGAGGTTGCTGCATTCACTTTCTTCGTTTCTCTGTTGTAGAGTGCAGGAAAATGTAAAAATACATCTAAACTGAAATACTTGAAAATAATGTCTTTACATACTAGGAGCATGCTAGATAATCAGTAAATAAGCCCCAGGGATAATAAGCTCCAAACAGATTTTTTGAAAACTACTGCTTACTCCCATTGATATGTACATGGGATTGCATAGCATTGCTATCACCCCGTTATTCTTATGCAAAACACCTGACCACCCCAGAATAACATCCTGACCACACCAGTGTTTGTCAACAGCAAAGACCCCAGAAGATATCCTCAGAAGATACAAGATGGTCCTGGCAGCATACAAAAGGAAGGGAAGTATGGCTGCTGCATTCCAAACCGTGGGTGTTGACAGAAACACCGTGGCCATGAGTGCACCACTAGCAGAGATAATGATTGCGGCACCAGAGTTCTTCAAAAAACAGCCAGCTTTTGAATGTGGTAATGATACACTGAACCAATATGTGAGAAGGATCAACAAAAATGCAACAGCTGAGGTGAGCAATGTGATCAAAGAAAAGATGAAACAAAATGAACTGCTCCCAATCACTTATACATTTAAGTGACCACGAAGTATGCAAATGCTTGCACTCACACACTCTGAGACATGCTTTAATCAGATAAACATGTTAAGATACATTCTGTTCTGGCTGTTTGTTGTCTTGCTATCCATCTGAGTTTATATACAATCTATCTTGCCCACATACATTGGATTTTACACACCTGAAACATGTTTTTAATTTTGGGAATATAAATTGAATATAGATTCAAATTTTTTCTGTACATTGTTTTCTGTATATTAGTTTGTAAATATCCTAAGAGACTAGTTTCATATTTTTTATGTAATTAAATGTATTTGTGGTTCAGTGGTATAGGTCTTTACATAATTGTAAAAATCCATGAAAGACGTTCTTCAGAGGTAAATGAAGAGCCCTCACTTGTGGAATAACCCCCATATGTGTAATAATGTACCACAATTACATGTAATTACGTGGTAGTTCCTGTGTAACTATAGTGCTGTTACTACATATAATGCCACATTGTTCAAGGCAACAGATATACACATGGTGTAGAGTGTAAGATTTTTTTTAAACGTAATTTTTCCTTTTAATACTCTCTTTAGATTTTGGGTTTGTGTGGTCTCTGGAAACGTAGGTTGCGATGGGCGATTAGCAGAAATAATAATGTTGTAGAAATGGAATGGTAGTAATAATATTCTTCTGCCTCATGTTTAAGAATGAAAACAAGTCTATAGTGTAGTTTAAGCCGTTTGATATTTAACCTCTTTTGTAATTGTTTTTCGTGCAAAATAAAAATAACGCACCATGTTTACACCTGACTTCAGAGTATTCTTGAATAGTAAATTTGTCCTCCATGATTAATTGTAGATGTTACTACATTGAAGTGCTAGACCATGTGTACCAAATATATATTGAAAAATACTTTTCTTTGCAGGAACTACTTTTCTTTGCAATACTGCATAGGTTTTTTTTGTCTTAGTAACTACATACTACTTGTACTACATGGTCATTGACATTTTATTAACCAGTAAAATGGTTAACAATATTCATATTACCTTGTAATTACACTTACCATAATCAAACTCATTATTCCCTTGCAGATCACAAAGTATTCACTGTGGTCTCTGTAACATAGTAATTACATAGCACTTAATGTGTAAATGGATATTGTTTCACTCTACATTAATTCACTCATTCCTTTGTAATAACATTGTAAATCCAATATAATTGCATACTAATTGAAATGTTATTGAGCGTTGTAATGTCTAACAATATTGATTTCATTTGAATTACATTTAATGTGATCTAACCCTTTATTCCCTTGCAGATCACAACTTATTCCTTATGGTCGCTGTAACATAGTAACTAAATCACACTTAATGCGTAAATGGATCTTGTTTCACTTTACATTAATTCACTCGTTCCTTTTTATAACATTGTAATTATAATGTAGGTACATAGTAATAGACATAGGATTGAGCGTTGTTATGTGTAACTGCATTGATACTACTTTGTAATTACATTTACATAAGCTAACCCATTTTTCACTCCCAGATCACAATGTATTCCCTGTGATCACTGTAACATAGTAACTACATGGTACTTCATATGGAAATTGTTCTTGTTTCACTTTACATTAATTCACTCTTTCCTTTTTTATAACATTGTAATTACAATGTAGGTACATAGTAATTGACATAGGATTGAGTGTTGTAATGTGTAACTGCATTGATACTACTTTGTAATTACATTTACATAAGCTAACCCTTTATTCCCTTGCAGATCACAACTTATTCCCTATTGTCGCTGTAACATAGTAACTAAATCACACTTAATGTGTAAATGGTTCTTGTTTCAATTTACATTAATTCACTTGTTCCTTTTTAATAACATTGTAATTACAATGTAGGTACATAGTAATTGACATAGGATTGAGTGTTGTAATGTGTAACTGCATTGATATTAATTTTTAATTACAATTAGTTAAGCTAACCCATTTTTCACTCCCAGATCACGACGTATTCCCTGTGGTTGCTGTAACATAGTAACTGCATAGTACTTGATGTTTAAATCGGTCTTGTTTCACTTTACATTAATTCACTTGTTCCTTTGTAATACCATTGTAATTACAATGCAATTGCATAGTAACTGACATTTGATTAAGTTTTGCATTGTGTAACAACATAGAATTTTTTTTGTAGTACACTTAATATTTCTTACTCTGACATGGAGAAAAATATTAACACTTTCAGAATGAAATATACTACATTTGGTGCTTGCCTGTGACATTGCATTGTTATTTCTAATGATATTATTATTCTATATTGTACTGTACTTTCAAAGGGATCGGAATAAAAACAAATTAACCAAGTGTTGTTCCCTTTCACATGAACACCAAACATTTTTCGAAACATTTGACTTACAGTGCAGCTATGATGAAAGGGATAATTAAATGTCTTTCATTTCACACTTTGTGTAGGTACATTATAGTTAGATAACTATCAACTGCAAAGACACTGCTCAACAATCAAATAAGATAGTTGAAGATAATGATAGGGTTTGCCTTGTTGTGTCCTAGACTAACATTGGTTATAAGAACTTATGTAGTTACATGTAACAAGGTTAAACTTCAAAATGCATTGTTAACAGTGTCACATTGAAATTACAAAAGTGTAATTACAGCCCATGTTAGTTACACATGTAACTACACACATTGTAATTACAGATAAATAAATCATTAGTAATTAGACGTGTGGAACAATCATGTTTGTAATTACATCACTTTGTTCCAATTGTGTAATAACTGATACCGATACACCCGTATTACATAGTAATTACATGTTATTTACATAGTATTTAATAGTATCTACTATGTTATAAATGCGTTAATTAAAATGTTATTACATCTAATGAATGTAGACTTAATGTAAAGTGTTACCCAATTTTGTGTACATTTGCAATGTATTACACTGCCACCGGCAATGTAATACACTGGATATGTACATTTGCCCAGTAAATTTCAAAATTTGGACTGGGGGAGTATGGAGTGAAGTGTATTATGGGTAATTCCATTGGGTGGTCTTTTGGCAAGTATAGCTTGTACATTTGCCATGTATTGTTCAAAATTTGGACTGGGGGAGTATGTTCCTATGTGTTCTATTGATAATCCAATTTTGTGTACATTTGCAATGTATTACACAGCCACCGGCAATGTAATACACTGGATATGTATATTTGCCCAGTAAATTTCAAAATTTGGACTGGGGGAGTATGGAGTGAAGTGTATTATGGGTAATTCCATTAGGCGTACATTTGGCAAGTATATTATGTACATTTGCCAAGTATTGTTCAAAATTTGGACTGGGGGAGTATGTTCCCATGTGTTCTATTGATAATCCAATTTTGTGTACATTTGCAATGTATTACACTGCAACCGGCAATGTAATACACTGGATATGTACATTTGCCCAGTAAATTTCAAAATTTGGACTGGGGGAAGTATGGAGTGAAGTGTATTATGGGTAATTCCATTGGGTGGTCTTTTGGCAAGTATAGCTTGTACATTTGCCATGTATTGTTCAAAATTTGGACTGGGGGAGTATGTTCCCATGTGTTCTATTGATAATCCAATTTTGTGTACATTTGCAATGTATTACACTGCCACCGGCAATGTAATACACTGCATATGGACAGTTGTCATACCATGTAACTGGTTATCTATTTCACTGTTTCTGGATGTACCCCTGTACTGAGAAACATCCTGTGTAGCAGTGATTGTAGTGTAAACCTCCAAATTTGCACTTGGGGGAGTTTGGACCTAAGTGTATGGGTAATCCCATTGGGCGTACAATTGGGAAGTACAGCATGTACATTTGCCATGTATTGTTCAAAATTTGGACTGGGGGAGTATGTTCCCATGTGTTCTATTGATAATCCAATTTTGTGTACAATTGCAATGTATTACACTGCCACCCTGTACTGAGAAACATCCTGTGTAGCAGTGATTGTAGTGTAAACCTCCAAATTTGCACTTGGGGGAGTTTGGACCTAAGTGTATGGGTAATCCCATTGGGCGTACAATTGGGAAGTACAGCATGTACATTTGCCCAGTATTGTTCAAAATATGGACTGGGGGAGTATGTTCCCATGTGTTCTATTGAAAATCCCATTGGGCGTACAATTGGGAAGTATCGCGTGTACATTTGGCCAGTATTTTACAAATTTGGACCGGGGGAGTATGTTCCCATGTGTTCTATTGATAATCCCATTGGGCGTACAATTGGGAAGTATTGCATGTACATTTGCCCAGTAAATTACAAATTTGGACCGGGGGAGTATGTTCCCATGTGTTCTATTCATAATCCCATTGGGAGTACAATTGGGAAGTATTGCGTGTACATTTGGCCAGTATTTTACAAATTTGGACCGGGGGAGTATGTTCCCATGTGTTCTATTGATAATCCCATTGTGCGTACATTTGGGAAGTATTACATGTACATTTGCCCAGTAAATTACAAAATTGGACCGGGGGAGTATGTCCTAATATGTAGTATGGGGAATCCCATTGGGCGTACAATTGGAAAGTATCGCGTGTACATTTGGCCAGTATTTTATAAATTTGGACCCTTGGAGCATGTCCTGACGCGTATCATGGGGAATCCCATCGGGCGTACATTTGCAATGTATTACATTGGCGCCGGCAATGCATTGCGCGGCTCAGGCTGGCGTACATTTGCCACGCAATCCCTGCATTAGGCTAGTATGGTCGCATGCCACCTGGTGGAATTGTCCGGTAGCGCGGTTTTTGGCACTTTTCGGAAAAAAAATCATATCTCGGGCCCCGGGGGCCCCAGAGACGCGCCGTTTCGACTTTGGCGGACTGGAAGACCGTACGGATTTTACCAGGGGGGCGGCCTATTTTTAGCGCGAAAAAAAAGGGGGGGTACACCAAGTACGGGAGGCTAGTATTTTTTCAGGCCTTTTGCGCAGCAGGCGCCGACGACGTCCCTTCGTGTAGGGCTGTGCCCACAGTCGGGAACTCTGAAAGTCCTGGGTGATCCTGCATTACTGTCATACCGCTCGGGCAGCTCCCCGAATGCTTAGAAGCTATCTGCCTCAGACAGTTTGCCACTCCTTTCGCCAAGAACTTGGTGTGCATTGCAGCCTGCATCATCTGATGGGTTACGCTCTGCATCTGAGCGTACCACATTTGATAGCTGGCCATGACCGAGAACTTTACGTTGGTGTCACGCAAAGTGTTCTCGGTGAGCCGTATCATTGCCTCCCTCATCATGGCAAAGTTGCTGTTGATCACTGCGGTGTTCTTCTGCATTTTATTCTCCTGGTCATCGATCCTACCATTGACCAGGGCTATGTTGCTATCGAGCCTGTTGCTCACCTCAACTAACCGATCCGCAACCGAGACATACGAATTCTTCAGAGAGTCCATTTGATCCTGCAATGCATCTACTCTATTGGATACGTGCCACGCGATCCCCAAGGCTGCCACTCCAGTCAACGACCAAAGAAACCTTTTGCGCCTAATGTGGGTTCCCTCTGGTTTATCCAGCCATGGGAACGGCGATGTCTCCGGTAGCTCGTACACCCTTGCCTTCCTCTCCTGTATCGCCAAATCCTCGAGTCCCTCCCTCATCATCTCTCCGGCTCTGCGGGCGTCGTTGATGATCTCATGCGCTGTGTTGCATAGTCTCCCGTAATCCTTCCTGCAACTACTGTCACCCCCGCATATAGCAATCAGGCAGGGTTGTAGTGCGCTCACGTCGTAATTCACGCAGCTCACATTCAGGTTGATGTAGTCTATGCCGGGAGTGAAGTTTGACACGAAGAACAGAGCCTCTGCCGGTTTCACTATTACCCCGTGTTCTGCTTCAACCATTGGCTTGTCGAGCGCGTAACCGTCGTCCACAGAAACCACGTTCATGCTGTGTGTAGTCTCTCCGGTGTTGTAAGCGGCGCACACCTTGTTCACGGGAGGCACGTACTCGACCACTTGATCCGAATCCAGGATACCTACCATGTAGTGGTTGCGGTCTGTGGTGGGGATAAGAGTGTTGATGTTTACTGCGATCAGAGGGGGCCTTGGGGAGACTGTTGCCCTTTTGGTGGGTTCTCCCGGGGTGCACGATTCGAGTGTGTACACATTTGCTATATAGATTTTATCGTAGCTGGTGCTGTACATCTCCCTGTGGGGCTCCTTGAATATACCCAACGCGCCATGAGCGGCTATGAGCCCTGGACACACGAGCATGTTACTTAGGCCTATGTTGTACTGCGGGTCCAGACAGTTCTTGGACCCGGAGGCTGGGTCCTTGTATTTGTTGTCGGGGATGTTGACGGTGATCTTGTCCAGCTTCCCGACCTGGGGTTTGTTGGGATCAGAAGCGGAGCGCTTGCTTCTCCCGTGTTCCCATGCTGCGAAAGTAGATATCCCTGCCGATATCTGCTGCCGCTTCCAATCCCTCAGCCTGTGTACTGCTGATGTGATACCCAGTATCGCAGGGGTGTCTGAGCAAACGCCTCGTTTGAAATCCGAATCGACCGGGGTTATCACAAACTGGTTGATTCCGAACGAGACCGCGAGCAGCTCGGGAAACCTCTTAAGCGTTTCGAATGAGGTTGAGGTTACGGTGATGTTCACCAGCGTGTTCCTTGCCCACACTGTCGCAACGGACCCTGAACAGCACTTGGTATTGAGATCCTCTTCACACTTTAGCACAGTGTTGGTTTCCAGATCGGCAAGCGCCAATCCATACTCTGTGCTTACGTTAAGAAGTTGGACAGGGCGTCCTGTCTCCCGGTCCCCGGCGGGTTCAAGTGCGCGGACCGTGTTGTCGCAAACACCCCCTTGAACAAGATATCTATTCTGCTCCACGCTAGCCCTGCCAACAGAGAATATTACTTTGGCTCGGACCCGATGCTCGAGTGCGACCCCGATCCTCAGTGCGCTGCTTTCAAGCTCCTGAGGAGGACACTACACGCGCCAGATGCGAGCAGACAATGGTGATGTCCTCACTATCCGAAACTCCCCTTACGCATGTGTGCTGGCCTACGTGGGCCTCGGGGACTCAGAGTCTATCGGCACCTGTTACACACAACTGGGGGACAGTTGTTTTTCCTCCGAGGGTAACAAATTCTGCATTGACAATTCTAGAGCCCATAAAGTAGGCCTAACCAACGCAGACGGTTCCGCTTCTGCCCCCATTGCCATCTGCGAGGTCTCAAGCTCCGCGAGTCAAAAGGTTCGGGACCCTGTCTACGTACCCACAGCTTCAGAGCTCAGGGACTCTCTCATACCCTCCTCCTGCGACGCGGCCGTTCTCACTTTGGACAGAGCCGTGTACAAATTGGACTATCTCTCGGTAGCGCTTGACGTGGCCGCATTCCACACGGTGGCTGAAGCGGGTCATGTAATCATGAAGGTCGCATTTGACGAGTGCCTGCTCCCGATCCCAGCACCAGGTGTTGATTTTACCGTGGCTGTGAATACCGTAGCCGAAGTACTATCCAAGGTGAGAGTGTCCACACACTCGAGCGCTATCATGCTTGACGGAACGAACTGGGGCAAGACACGCTGCTCTCGTATAGAGCGGACAGGTGTGATGTTCATCAAGGTGGCAGCTGCTCTAGCTTCGTATCTGGTCAGACACCGGGTTCCGAAACTCTTTCTCAGGCTGCCCAGATCCCAAGAGCACCTGCGAACAGTCGAGTTTTCACAGCTGGGTAATTTCGACGCTTTCGTGACACCCAAGGGACTGGTCGACATGACTCGAGTTGGACACTGTCAAAACATGTGGATGTCCGGGAGCGGAGAAGATTCGTCCAAAGGAATCATGTCATACCTCTTGAGTCTACTAAGACAGGGAGTCAAAGCAAACAAGGTAATCTTCACTTTATCTCTCACAGGAGGGCTCAAGATCAACCCTCTTGAACATAAAGATTCACAGCACCGGGAGGGCTAGCGTGGGCTAGCGTGGAGCAGAATAGATATCTTGTTCAAGGGGGTGTTTGCGACAACACGGTCCGCGCACTTGAACCCGCCGGGGACCGGGAGACAGGACGCCCTGTCCAACTTCTTAACGTAAGCACAGAGTATGAATTGGCGCTTGCCGATCTGGAAACCAACACTGTGCTAAAGTGTGAAGAGGATCTCAATACCAAGTGCTGTTCAGGGTCCGTTGCAACAGTGTGGGCAAGGAACACGCTGGTGAACATCACCGTAACCTCAACCTCATTCGAAACGCTCAAGAGGTTTCCCGAGCTGCTCGCGGTCTCGTTCGGAATCAACCAGTTTGTGATAACCCCGGTCGATTTGCTCATCAGGTCCACAGACATGTTCTGTATCACCCCGATGACATTTTCATCCCTCACGGTGTGGGCCAGATGCATGTTTACTTGCTCTTCTGTGAATGTATGATTGTATGAATTGAGGTGTCCCCTGACCTCGTGTGGCTTAAGCACTTTAATGGACTCCAAAGTGTTCCTGTCTAATCCGCACACAGGACAGCCTGGGCCCTCATTCTCGTACTGCACTTCGGCAACCGAGGGGTGTTCATTAGGGTTCAGGTTCATGTACAGCATTGGGTACTGTTTTTGTATGAATCGATAATTTTCGCTGATCTTGTATATCTCTTGTCCCTGTTGCTCCACGGGCTCCGGGAACATCTGGAATATAGCGTCCCCGGCCATCGCCGAGACATAGCCACGCTTCGCTGCAGCTCGAGAGTCCGGCGCTCGGTCTGTTGAGGCGCAGGGAGACCCATCACGATGCGCGTTGCTACTACTAATAGAACCAGCTGCACTCTTCTCTCCGTGCGAGACCTGAGCGTGGTCAATGCTGACAGAGGATCGAATCTTACTAAGCTGGTGTTCTTTCACATCGTAGGGCTCGCTTCCCGCTCTTACTCTCTTACCCCACTGGGCTCTATTGGATAGTTTGCCTCGAGCAGCTTCATGTGGCAATGAAAGTCGCTGAGAGGAAGAGCCAGAAGGAGAAGGATAACAAGAATCCGAAGAAGACGCGTGGTCACCCATCGTCAGCTCTCGGTAAACCCAGAGCCTTCCCTGAGTCCCTGGCTGGATTTATCGAAAGTGATAAATTCATAGTGTGTGGAGGCCTTATCGCTGCGTGCTGCGGATTACGGTCGGGTAGCTACTGTGTAGTTCGTACAGGTTCCAAGCATGTAATTGCCATAGTAAACAGTGACCATTGTAAATGGTGCAAACTCGCTTCGTGCTCACCTGTGCAAGAAAACAATGCGTATGAGGTCGGGACAAGGACGTATTTACGAGGGTTGTTCCAACTCAATGTATCGGACGCGTGCAAGCTAGCAGAGCTGATAACCGTGCTCACGTGTACCCAAACAAACGGAGAGCGTGGCAGTTTCCCATTCACCGGTACCCCGCCCTATTGCACAGTGGAGAATGTGACACACATCTCTAGGTCCGCACTCCAGGCATTGACCGAGATTGACAACGAGTTTGTCTGGGGGGACAATCTGATCTTCAACACCAAGGTGGACCGCACACAATCTGGCTCGCACTAGACAGAGCCCCAGGTCCCTGTGTTTGTAGCAGCGGACAGACTCACGATGGCCTCGAGCAGTGTAACCCACCTGCTAAAGGAGGAGGGCAGGATAGGCCCGGTGTTCAGCACGAAAGACCAGTGTGCGGTTGTGAAAATCTCGAGAGAGGACACCAAGAGAGCCGTGGTGAACATGAACAGCATGACTCTAGTGGACTATGTCGACAGAGAGGAGTACCCTGAATGGGCTCCGCGCTCGGACCAGTCTGTCTTTGTGCCAATCTTCTGCAATGAGTGCTACGGGACCAAAGAGGAGGATTACTCAGAAGCGTTGGCTAGTATCGTTTCATCTGAGAGTACCAAGTTCCTGGTAGGCATGTGTAGCGTGTTTGGGGTGGCACAGGGCGAGGTGTACCCAGAGTCGAGGAGAGATTTCATTGTCGGGAACGAAATGTCGTACTCCGGAGCGTGTCACCTACAGCCCGGAAGGGTTGTGTTCCTTCACAAAGCCAACAAGGACATCGGACGAGTCAAGTGTTACTGGCACGTCCACAGTAGGTCTTGTAGATGTAGTGATTGTATAAGTTAGTGAACTGTTATAAGCTGTTGTAACCAATGTAGATGTATTGATTATATAAGTTAGTGAACTGTTATAAGCTGTTGTAACCAATGAAACAAAATATTAAATGTCTGTAATATGAACCGAAACTGAAGGAGCAAGTAGGAGAATAGGAAAACCTGTTCAAGCGGTTGCCGGGGATAGAAAGATTTAGTATGTCTGTTTTGTGAGAAACAGGTCACAGGTCAGAGACACACACACATAGTCGGACAGACAAGACAGAAACCAGAAAGGGGGGCAAGGGGATACTTGGGATTGGGCCAATGGCACACACTTTGTAAGTTAACGCCTCTATCTTTTTGGGCGCAGTAGAAGTATAAAAATGATGTTTTGAATGTTAATCCTTAGACATTGTGCGGCGACACGTGTCTCCAGAAGCTTCTGTAATAAATGGATGTATAACTACGGTAATTGCCCTGACTCCCTGTGTTTTATTCTCCTTTCCAACAAACCAACTCGGGGAAGTGTTATACTTCAACAGTCTGTTGACAAAACCTTCCTGTACTGCTGTGTCGCGTGCCACGATAACGAGTACACCAACGGAGTTGTGAAGCCCGGGATTAACATGGGCTTCAGCTTAGGCACAGTGGGTGAAAATAAGAGTGGTCCCATCACGGAAGAATGTAGTTTGGTCTCAGTGCCCATGAGACCGGGATGCTTTTGCAACCTGGTGACACGCGCGGATCTGACCCAGAGCATGACCAGGATGGGGTTTTCCACTCGTAAGGATTCGGTCCTGGACGCGGGTCTGGATCTCAAGGAGACCGCTGAGGTCCACTGCCTTCAGTCCGAAACCCGCCCTGATGCTTCGGACGAGAGCTCCTACGTGCAGAGCATTACAGAGACCGTGGAATCCCTGAGGAAGGCTGTGTTAGATCAAGCCGTAGAGGTGCAAGTGCTCAAGGACGTGTTAGAGGCCATCAAGATTCAGAATTGCGTACTAACACAGAGACTGAAATGCCCCGAGGATCCCGACACGCTGTTCACGATGCAAGGGGCTAAGGATTTTACCAGACGAACTGGCGTGGAAACTAAACTGTGCGCAGGTATGAAACCTACTCACGTAGGTACTAACGCCACCGAAGTAACAGAGCCCACAGGAGATACTCCGGTCCCTAAACCCGACCACATGGAAGACACAATGTCCATTACACATACCCAGATTGATAACCTTATCAAAGCGTTACAGTCACAGCAGCAGTCTCTGCCTCAGCAACATAATCAGCAGTCGCAAGCTCAGCTACAAGCTCTACAGAGTTTCATGCAGGTACCCCCCATGTTCCAACAATACACCCAACCCAAAACCCAACATCTATGGAATCCTCAGCAACAACAGACAGCTGTTGTGGAAATTTCTTATACAATGTATTCTGATTGTATAAAGGAGTGAGTCCCACTGTTAAGATAGGTACAGGAATGTGTGGGACCTGGTATTTGCATAGGGGGCATCTATTGTCTGTCCAGATGCAGATCAATGGGTTTTAGGACAGGATAGGAGAAGATACAGCAAGGGGGCAGTAAGGTCAGTTGGCCCCTTTGGGTAAACATTATTGCAGGAAGGATAAGTTGGGGGAAGATAGCATTTGACGTGTGTGATAGAACAAAGGGAAAGGTGTTTGATTGACATGAAACAGATGGCAGCATCTTACCACACCCCTTCTTCCTATGTAATAAATACTGTCGAAATGATGTTTTTATTTAGAAACTATCCACCGTTACTTTGTAACCTGTATACTTTCTCCTTGCAAGCAAGATTAAAACCGTTTATTGCGCAATTGATTTCTCCTGTCTTACCTACCATTTTCATAGAACTATTTGGATTTTAGGAATTGCCATCACAATTTGGGGGCTTGTCCGGGATCCTAATCCTGATCGGTTTGAGTCCCTTTCCTAACAGGTTAACCGTGCACGGCCAGAGAAAGCTCTGGAATTCTAGTACCGTCCAGAAAAGGCTTATCCTTTGACGGGCTGAGAAAGAGTGCCTGACGGGAGCTGTGACTCGTGCTTGATCAGTACAGGTTTCCTGCGGAAATTGAATTTGGAGGCAAGAACGCAATACGGTCTAAAAACTTAAAGTTGGACTTTATAGTTTAAAATCTGCAGTAAAAGGTTGGACCTTTTTAAAATCTCATTTGTGGGCTGACGAGCTTGACTTCGCTTTCTGGTTGGTTGAGTATAAAGTAGATTTACTGGGTAAATCTGAAACATGGGGACGTGCGACAGTGAATCTTTGCCGGTCTCTCGTGTTTACGCTGGACCGGCAAGAATTATCACTGACGTATATGGTGTTTGGACATGTGAACAATGTTTCTTGGAGTGTTATTAGGTTTTCCGGCGACTGGCGTTTTCATTCGGTGATGGATGCGCGGCCTGTCGGGCTGATTGGAAGTAGATGGACGTGGTAACGTATGAAAAGTTGTTTGGAAAGCGTAGGCTACGGTGTGTAGACAGTGTGGAGTATATTGATCTGTGTTGTAGTTTTTTTTTTGCTCAGGTTAGATGGCTCGTTCTCCTCTGATCGCCCGTCACCCCACCCCGCGGAGTTCAGTTGGACCGATAGGTGGGTCTCCTTGGAGGCCCGATCGGGACACTGCATCGTTGGAGTCATAAGCTCTGAGGACTTTTTCGTTGTGAACGTGGAAATGCTGTGGGCAACTGGAGGCCGTTTTTTGCTCCGCTTTGGAAGTGTTGAGCATGTCTACGAGTTTCAATAAAAGTTCCAAAAGTGGGGAGTTGTACACACCAGGTGTACACACCCGTAATCTCTTTGGCCTTGCCGCGAGTGATTCAACGGGAACACGCAGGAACGCTGAACCGCCTGAGGGAGGGGTGCGGACGGTCAGACAGGGGACCAGAGGGAGCATCAACCGGTGAGATTGTTCCTTAATACAGTTTTCATATGCTTTAGTAAACAGTGTGGTTGTTTTTGTAAGTCAGATTTGATGGTTTTATGGTGACTAGAAGTTATTTTTGAGTATTGCAGTCAGGGCGGCTGTAGTTAGAAACATGTCGTTTTTGTTCCATGTCCTGACACCAATTCCCGTGCAGCAGTTGGACTGCGTGATGGAGTATAGCGTGCTCCTGTATGTGTGTTTGTTAAGTGTGGTGTTTTGGTTGATAGCGACTGTAGTTAGGCCTGACAACCATTCCTATGCAGCTAACCTATTGCGTTGCGATTAGTGCTGCAGCGCAAGGATTCTACGGGGGACGGGCTCTCTACAACACAAGTGGTGTAACAAACCCGGGTGACCACAACTCACTTCAGTACGGGACTCTGACCGAAGAGCAAAAGAGGACTATAGCTATGGAGTATAACAAGGAGGAATCAGAGAGACAGGCGGCCTCGCAGAAAGAGCACGATAAAATGCTTGATTCGATCAAGGTCATCGTAAGAGACACCATACTAGAACGAGAGAGCAGCCCAGTGTATCAAGAACCCTCCTCTAACCAGTGTAACATGGACACTTTGCAGAGTTTAGCGAGGGACACCCCGTATAAGCGTGCGCGCAAACAAACCAAGGAAGACCAGGATCCCGGGGATGTCAAAAAACTGCTAAACGAATTACGAGAACTTACGAAGCAGATCTCAAAGCGTGGCACTAGCCACTCAATCGAGGAGAGCCATGACACGATGGAACTGGAAGAGATTAGGGAACCCACGCCCTGCGTTAGTAACGTACAACAGTCTCAGCCATGCGCGCAACAGCCCAGTACGTCCCTAATGAACAATCAACAAGCTGGTTACTCGGTAACCTCCGGTGTAGGAAGCTCCTCCAAAGCATCCAATGCGGTTGCGGATTTCATCTCATCGGTAGTGAAAAAGATGTAAAGACACCTGTGTGTAGCGTTACCTTGATAACGTATTGCAAGGACTTGAGAGCACAATTTGTTGTACACCCTGTGTAATTGAATTGTTTTCTTATTACGCATGTTGATATTTCTGGATGCACAAAATAAACACTTGCAAACAAACTTGAGTATTGTATTTTTATTTATTTTTCTGCTGGGTTACACTTGTGATGCTTGCTGTACAGGGAGATGTGGTATTATTAGGGTTTGAGCGTTTGCGAGCCAGTAAGTGAGCCACTAACGAGACGGGTTTCAAACCACAATGTAACAAGCGAGTTTCCATTCTGCAGCCTCTTACTATGGCCTCTCAGAAGTCACTGTGCCACATGCTCAATGAACAACCCGTGAGAGCGAGCCTGCAACAGCGAGACCCGGTGATTATACCACTCTTGAACAATGATTACAGTGATAACCACATGGTGCTACCTGGGTTATGTGGCCATAAAGGACAATTGAATAACCTAGCCCTGGGCGAGCTCGATTTTAAGCACGTGCCCTCGCAACTGATCGCATCGACTACAAAACACACACCTAGAGTCGGGGACGTGTGCATCCGACTCATGCCTATCTTCAGTGAATCTGAGGAATACACATCGATCGTGGACCTGTACAACACGTACATCGCAAAAGGGAGCTCTCTGATCGCCAAGCGGTGTATACACAACTGGGCCTGGACTGAGGAGCTGTACATCCCCACAATCCCTATCCATACGTTCGTATCCGAGTGGAACAAATCGCTCCAACAGTTTCACGACATGATCAGGTGCGATGGCTCGAGTTCGCGTCAGACCCAGCGTAAGCGGCACTTGACCGTGGTTTCCAACGTAACCGAGATCGCTCTCAAGAACGTACCCATTCTCAGTGACCATTTGTGGTTCGTGCTACACTCTATTGTGACAAAACCATGCCTGGTTAAGCAGGTGGTTCAGCTGGTGGGTTCCATCGCCTCGTTATCGGGCACGGTGTACCACACAGGCCACGTGGAACACACCACGGTCCCGGGTGCGGAGGCTATGCAATCTGGGAAACTGTACTTGATAGCGAAATCCGTGCCCAGCACGGGAAACAATGTCACCGTTCTGGGAGACCACGCAGGTGCAACACTGGGGCTCATCTGGGCTCACGACGAAGAGGAACTGTACGACCGCCTACAAAACAGCTCAGATACCTACTATGTGCATTTAGGCACGGTGGCCGGGAACACCTTGAGATGCAACGGGTTTTGCGAGTGGCGCTATTATAACCACAGCGTGTTCAATCGAATGATTGTGATCGGACACAAGACCGTTTCCATGTTTGAGAACACGATGCTGTCCGGTAACACCGGAGACTCGGCTAGAATGTTAAACCAAGCATAACCGAGCAGCGTTTTGTGGTTTTGGTACACATTAAAAATAAAAAATAAACACATTTGTAATAGTATTTCACTTCTCAATCGACTGGCCATGTTACCCAGAAAGTCTTTACCCGATCAGGACGTGATCCTGTGCGCCTCTCTGAACAGGACAATGGTGACTACAAATGTGCACCCTCTGTACCTATCCCCCGTTGTGTGTTGGCTCAATCGGACCTGTGCGAAAGTACAGCGTGTCAAGGGTCTTGTGTTCAACCTACTCAGGGCTATCTCGAGCGTGCTAGTTTGTGTGACTATCTTTTTGCACATAATCAGATTGTGGAACGTATTCTCGTTAGGTTTGCTGGGCGTCATGTGGTCCCTGATGGTGTGCATCACCTTGATCCGAGGTTATATTCTGGCTATCCTGAGCTCTGAGATACGAAGCGCTCGCAGTGACACCAGCGCGATCGTGGACCCGATGTTAGGCGTATCCGTGTACCAGAAACTCGTAATGTTCTTCTTATTCCTAGCCACCTACATTCATACCTGGGTATACTATGCTATTTGTTCTGAAACAGAAATTGTGGTATTGTGGATCGAATGCTCGGGTAGACGTGGGCAGTCCCTGTTCCCCATTTTAAAATGGACCACGTTCGTGTTTGTCTGGATTAACACGATCGGATTCGTGAGACTAGTTCGATCTAGGTGAACTCATGTCATCTTACCAAGGGATCCGGTTATACTTTCTCTTCCTTTCAACTGTCTATCTCTCCTACGATCTGACACGTGGGGATGTTACGCAAACGCGTTCCCATGCAATCTGGCTCTCCGGGTACAAGGTGTTTTTCTTGCTCGCTGCTCTCACATCCGTAACATCGTACTTGTCCCTGGAACTGAACACCCTACTCGAGAGTACCACGAGGCTCCAGTGGTCGGCTCTCGCGACCACCAGCAAAAGCGATGTGCTCGCTCTGTACAGGGAGGAGAGACTCTCTGATCCTGCCAGCGTGGATGCACGCTACAGCAAGGAAGCCTTTGGACACTGTGAGCAGATACTATTCAACCCCCATGACCAATACAACCCAGCCCCGGACTTCTGGTGTAGTGTCACGGTATTCTCTGTCCTGTACAACACCGCGCACCTGGCTCTAGCTCCACTCTCGTACACATTGTTAGAAATCGGCCGTTTCGTATAGTGGTTGTAATAATTAGCATACCCGTTTGTCAAGGGAGAGAGAAAGTATATTATTTATTGCAGCATTAGAAAGTCTTGTTCATGAGGTTACGGACCTGGTCTTCCTTACACAACCTCAATCTCATCTCAGTCAATCTCTTCTCACTGTAATGTTGGTTACCAGCTAGCCTATACATTAAGGGCGTTTCTAACTTTTTAGGAGTCAACCCCCATGCCATATGGCCATCGTAAACATTCCTGTCATTAGAGCGCTACCTACTGAGAGATAATCTAAACAGAGGTGTTTCTGTTGTTCTCATTATCTAGGCACATTCACTTCCAATGAAACGTACATTCATATTGTAATTGTTAATGCTCAGATTCTACAGTCCCCCCTATCAAACATTTAAAGAAAAACATTACATGTTTGATAAAACATTACAATTCAATTCCTAATGAAAAGAAAAGGCCCATACGCATATGTTACAAATGACTAAAATGAAAGAACAAAATGAGTATCTGACCAATCAGGTCCTATTGTTCCTCAAATGAAAATGAATGTAAACAAGACAATTGACACACCACACTCCGACACATAACTCAATGTATGACAGTCATCAATCCTGTCCCCACCTCAGATTATAAAGGTCAAGAAACATTGAAATCAACAGGTCATTATCAGTGTTAACGGTGTTCAGCAGAAAACCAGACTCAACATGACATCATGATTAAAACATTTCCCCCAAAGTCCATCGAACAATCAAAACCCCCCTTGTCCGTATCATGATCCATGCGACAAAATCATACAAAAGACTTATGCATATCCTGTTGTACCTGTGACAGATTTCTACCTTTAAAATAGGGAAAACATCTACCTTTGACAGGGACCACCTATAATAGGGAACAATTCACTGTCCAAACAAACCATGATAGCCATCATAATGTAGATCATTAAGCATCATCACAAATACGCCGAAGTCCAATACTGGGATTGTCATCGTATAGAGTTTCCCACCCGTCTTGCGAGAAACAAACCTTCATACATATGAAATCACCATATCAGTTCATTTAGGAAAATCTTAGATTGTAAGGAAAGAAGTTAGTTTCCAATCAAGTGTCCTTCAGTTCTTGTCTTCAGTTTCTTTGTCTTGCATCAGTGATGAAAGTTCCAAAATCAGTTATTGCAGTCAGTGTGATGTGGACCCAGCAAATTGCCTGGTTGTCCTAACAAGTCAGTGTAGGTGTATAATGGAACAGTGAGTTTCCAACACTTCACTTAATCAAGATTAACACCACAACAGTGTCTTCCACTGTGTTGGGACCATGTGACCTTTCCAGTCAACTGGCCCGTGGTACTCTGACCTGTAGTATGTGGAGTCCTTCAGGACTCAGGTGGGTTCTCCTCTCATCTCGCTGTCGATGATACATCTATAAATGGAGTGTGAAGCCAAGTGATCTGACCCTGGCATCGTTCTGCCATGTGAGTGGTCGGGAAGATTTGAAACAGATTCAACCAATGTGGTTGTAGAAGTCCTTCTTGAACATGTTGCTGGTACTCACACTCAGTTGTCTGTGTCCAGTCAGTGACGTGATGTATCATCAGAAAAGGGGTTGTGATGTCCTGATCTGTTGAAAGTATAACTACAAAGCAACGATTAGTGTGGTTCAACATACCAGTCCTGAAAACTTGTGGATCTCAGAAGTTCCATCATAAGAGTGAAGTGTACACTCTATTCAGACAAGTTTCCATAAAAGTCTATGTCAAAGTTCCTTTCCCATCCAGAACTGGCTTGGTTGTTTTATGACTCCTTGTGCTATATTAATGCCCGATAGCAGCTAGCAGTGGAATCAAATTGTCAGACTTGACTTTGCTTAGCCAAATCAGAAATGGTTAGATCTATACTATTCAACCATTAAAATGTTAGACCTTACATCAAACAAAACAATTTCCAAATAAACAAATTAAAAACATCCTGTAAATGGAAAATGTAAAACATAACAGATGCCAATGCTCCGTTATAGCTATGCAAACAGGAAAAACTATTTTTTTCACAAAACTCCTTATAAATACCAATTTGATTTGCCTTGAGCCCTAAGCTCAACTCTTTCCCATCATAATCAATTATCATATCATACATCCCCCCTGCCTTCACTTCATTAAGTCAATGGAAAATGACACGATGAGTGAATGCAAAACAATGACAAATCAGGCTACAGGAGGCGCCATCCTGAACCCACACTGGCCATCTTTTCAGGACAGACATGAAAAATAGAGAATTGGTAGTAGGGATGGATCTATAATCCATTCGATAAGGAGTTGCATCCTGTATATTCATCAAAACAAAGTGAACAAGTTAAAAAAACACAAACATTCACTAATACAAAGACATCAATGTGCAACACGGTCGCTTGTGCGAAGGAATTATAAACCATACAACCCATTAACAAATTTTACCACATAGCTAAACAGCTCTCAAATTTGTCTTTGCCACAGTACCATCACACAGGTCTGTGAAATTGGCTATCATGCATTTATAATATCCTGTAGTTTCTTGGCACATGCCTAACTAAATTGTTCGGCCCCCAGGGGATAAACTGTGCAACTAAATTGTAGGAGTGAAAACTCCAGCCCATGTGCAGTGGTTTACCTGTTGCAACCACCAGGGCAATTGTATTAGCATAGCGACAGCATACAACTTTAGAATTTTTACAGGCAACGGCCAAACTACCTCATGAAAAACAGTGTCTTGAGTAACCTCCTAAATTTTAGGGAATTCGCAAAGTTAGATTCATTTTTATTCCAAATAGTGGCGGTCAGCTAAACCTTAAATCACAACTTTATGCTTTTTCTTTGTTCTATCATCAACAATGGGGGATGACTTTTGGTCTCTACCCTCACTTCAGTTGGTTTCAAAATCATACATTTCAACATTAAAGCTATTGAGAGGAAAATATATTTAGCTTTCACTTAATGTTTGTTTATCCCAAAACTGTATATGCTTTTGTTGATAAAATTACCATAGATGAGACCAGACTGAACACTCGAATTCAACCCTTAGTAATAGGCTACTCTGATGTAATGGGAAAGGTTGCTACTATGAGCTCCACCCATTTATGGCAATCCATTAAAAAGGCCAAATGTTAGTTTATGGTCCTCAGACTATCCTATCAATTTAGCCGACATCCTTGATTAACTGGAGATTTTGATTTAGTGTCCAACCCATCTAATATTTTCGCAGTTTGTAGAAATGTGCTCATCATTATCTATACAACAACTCAACATTAGGGTGGAAATTAAGAAACTCTTAAGAATGGCAATCCAGACAGAAAACAGATGTATGACGTCACTAAAATCAAGGTACAATAAGTAATCCAAAGGAAACTCAATGTAGGCCTTAAACACGGTTACATCAATTACCTATTTGTTCATTAGTCAATTTACCATTTTAGAATTTAAACTCCATTAACGAGTATCAGGTGTTGGTTTTGAAAACAAGCATTATCCCAGTTATCGTTGGTAAATACAAATAAGAGAAACTATATTATTTAACCAAACTCAATTCAGCATTTAAAATACATCTAATTGTTATGTTGGGGAATAAACTCGCTTCAGCTGTATTACCCTTTTTTTTTTTTTTTTAGGCTATGACTATATTGGATTCAAATTCAGTCCTCATGGAACACAGCGTGTCTCCTTAACGTACAAGTCTATCACCATGTGGATTCTTCATCCTACCACTTATACAATATATAAGGAGAGCGAAAACACAATACGTTAACCTTTTTGTAAGACAACCTTGAGACTATTTTACCAGATTAGAAAATCATTGTACCAAATTCTAATTCATCATAGGTTTCAGATGTACCCACTTGTGCTAGCGAACAGCTCAGCAAGCAACAGACAAGTACCACGTGGTGGGCCTTGATTAAGGCCTACCTACATTGTGAGACCCCCCTTGAGGCCTTACGGTTTTAAACATTATCATCAACGCAATAAATACGTTTGACTCAAAATTACATAAGTACACATGACAAAACAGGTTATTTCTTGAATACCTATTAAAACATGTTCAAGCATGACAGAACAAAACAGACTATTTCGAATGCCTATTAAAACATGCTATATAACATTCAATTGCTTCTCAAACTACATGTAATATTTAATTAAATAAGCTTGGCTATTACCGAGGAAGGTGATCAGGTTTCCTTGATAAGTTCCAGCTTCATTTAATGATTAAGTACGATACATTTTTAGGAAATAAACATTTAAGAACTCTGAATCAATGATTATGAAAGCTCACGTCAGTTCCTAGTATTGTCCATGATTCCAGGATCCCATAAGAGAGACTCCATCTTGAGACTACTCTCGGTCAGCCAGGTGGTCAAACAGAATGAATCTTCGTCCATTTCGATTGTCTCCTTTTGCGCCTTTCGACTTTTGTCCTTTCTCGGCCATCTTAACTTTCCTCTGTCTTCTCTCTTCGTCTGTGCCACACTCTCCATCTGTCCATATACAACTTCCTCGGAATCCATCTTGTTTAGCCGGAAAACGTTCTTTTTCTTTCTGTCCATTTCGAGTCCAGGCATCGTTGTTAATGATCCTTTTCGTTCTTGATGGTATCCTATTCGCGCCTTGCTTTTTAAACATGAACGCATCATGCGCGTCAGAGGCTGCAGTCCTCTTGTTGTATTTGTACAACTGGACGGCATTATATTTTTACTTGTACAAGTCACTGTATAATTGCCGAAAAATACAATATCACACACTAATCCCGAAAAGGAAAATGTAGTATCATCATACTATGGCGACATGGAATACAGTTCAGCACTGAAGCACACCGGTCAACGCCCCAACAAATTGAGACGGACTGTCCGCACCCGCAGACAGATTCCACGCAATAAAAATCACGGCCTAGTCGGGTCGTCATAGGGCTTGTTTGACAAACTAACGCTTTTTGCAATCTTGACAGTTCGTTCTATGGCGTAGTTTTATGACTCACTGTTCAGTTGTTTTCAGCAACCAGTAACCGGGAAAAACAACTTCTTCCTCGCGATTGCAAATCGAGCCCCTAAGCTCTCCAACCAAAGTTCAGCAGAATCTTTAAAACATATCCATCGGGTCGCGGCAGCATCGTGTTAGAAATCGGCCGTTTCGTATAGTGGTTGTAATAATTAGCATACCCGTTTGTCAAGGGAGAGAGAAAGTATATTATTTATTGCAGCATTAGAAAGTCTTGTTCATGAGGTTACGGACCTGGTCTTCCTTACACAACCTCAATCTCATCTCAGTCAATCTCTTCTCACTGTAATGTTGGTTACCAGCTAGCCTATACATTAAGGGCGTTTCTAACTTTTTAGGAGTCAACCCCCATGCCATATGGCCATCGTAAACATTCCTGTCATTAGAGCGCTACCTACTGAGAGATAATCTAAACAGAGGTGTTTCTGTTGTTCTCATTATCTAGGCACATTCACTTCCAATGAAACGTACATTCATATTGTAATTGTTAATGCTCAGATTCTACAACATCGCCTCTATTCTTTGGTGCCCCTGCTTACGTACTGTACTGGGGAGCTATGAGAATGACCCAGATTATGTCAAGGTGAACAAGCGGTTTTGATTTTATTAAGGGAAGAGGCCACTGGTCTCTCACTGAGGTACGAAAGCACAGGGCTACACCGCCGTACCGAGAGCCAAAGTCAGCTCTAAGCAAAGCTCATCCATGTCACAGGAGAAACGTGTGTATTGGTGTATTACAGTATTCCTGTGTGTACTGGTCATATTGAACGTGGGCCTGTGGTTTGTTAGGCTGTGTTACCATACCAGTGCCCTAGTTGAGTAACAAGTGAAACTAATCGAGATCTATGGGAGGAATGGATCGCGTTAACCAAGATCGGTGGTGGATGAACCTTTTGATGCGAGGAACAGGTGATGATAATGAAGAACGGTGGTGGATTGCCCTTTTGAAAGGTACCCACAATGAACAACAAAAACAAGAATACATGTGTGGACATCGATACCCCGACAGCACGGGTCTCGCAATGGGACACAGGAACGTCCCCAAGATCACTAGCAAGCCATGTGAGACATGTTTACAACGGAACCTATCACAAAAGCCATCTGTTCATATTTAGCTGGGCCATGAACCTGTCACCGGTATTGATTGTGCTGTAAGTATAACTGTTACAGGCCCGCACCACCTGCCCTGCTGCGAAACCATGCACACTTTCCACGATGCTTATCGAGTGCCTCAGGACGGTTCTCAGAAAGCGTTTGACATTCTCGTCCTGTAGAATCGCAGTAATAATCCCCACGTCAAAGTCCTCGTTCACTGCTAAAGCTGCGTTGTTTCTCATCAAATCAGGGACATTGTGGTGACCAGCACCGTTTGCCACCAGCGTCAGCATTGACAGTGCACACTGGGGCGTGTAAGGGGAAATCAGTTGAAACGTGTCAAACTCCTGCTTGTGCTTAATAGCATGTATCACTTCCTCGACTGTGTCCCCTCTGGACTCACAATTCACTTTTCTGGTTGCCAGCAGTCCTCCCCATATGCCCTTGTTCACACACATGTTGTAACCTAGATCTACGTTCACCTCCAATTGAGCTGCAACTTCTTCTGGGTTTGGGATCTGCACTGCGAACCGATCTCCCTGCTTCAGGGACTCGTGTCCAGTGTTGATGAGCTCCACCTCGTACAGGTGTGGGGTGTTCAGGAACGGTCTATTAGCAATGGAGCTGTTGGCCGAGCTGACCTCTTTCAGGGTTCCTATGAAGTCCGAGCTCAGTCCGTGTAACGTGGGTACGTACGACTCAGCGTCTTTGACAAAGTGGAACAGTCCACCGGGAAGGTAGTTCTTAGCTGACTCATATCTGTAGCACCCGTATGGGACATCAGCGGTTACGATCCGACGCTCGCTCAGATTATGTGTGTATATCCGAATTGGTGTGTGTACACTGGTGGACGACATAGCCGATGTGTAATTCTAGTGTTGTGGAAATTTCTTATACAATGTATTCTGATTGTATAAAGGACTGAGTCCCACTGTTAAGATAGGTACAGGAATGTGTGGGACCTGGTATTTGCATAGGGGACATCTATTGTCTGTCCAGATGGAGATCAATGGGTTTTAGGACAGGATAGGAGAAGATACAGCAAGGGGGCAGTAAGGCCAGTTGGCCCCTTTGGGTAAACATTATTGCAGGAAGGATAAGGTGGGGGAAGATAGCATTTGACGTGTGTGATAGAACAAAGGGAAAGGTGTTTGATTGACATGAAACAGATGGCAGCATCTTACCACACCCCTTCTTCCTATGTAATAAATACTGTCGAAATGATGTTTTTATTTAGAAACTATCCACCGTTACTTTGTAACCTGTATACTTTCTCCTTGCAAGCAAGATTAAAACCGTTTATTGCGCAATTGATTTCTCCTGTCTTACCTACCATTTTCATAGAACTTTGGAATTTTAGAAATTGCCATCACAATTTGGGGGCTCGTCCGGGATCCTAATCCTGATCGATTTTGAGTCCCTTTCCTAACAGGTTAACCGTGCACGGCCAGAGAAAGCTCTGGAATTCTAGTACCGTCCAGAAAAGGCTTATCCTTTGACGGGCTGAGAAAGAGTGCCTGAAGGGAGCTGTGACTCGTGCTTGATCAGTACAGGTTTCCTGCGGAAATTGAATTTGGGGGTAAGAACGCAATTCGGTTTAAAAACTTTAAGTTGGACTTTATAGTTTAAAATCTGCAGTAAAAGGTTGGACCTTTTTAAAATCTCATTTGTGGGCTGACGAGCTTGACTTCGCTTTCTGGTTGTGTTGAGTATAAATTAGATTTACTGGGTAAATCTGAAACATGGGGACGTGCGACAGTAAATATTTGCCGGTCTCTCGTGTTTACGCTGGACCGGCAAAAATTATCACTGACGTATATGGTGTTTGGACATGTGAACAATGTTTCTTTGAGTGTTATTAGGGTTTTCCGGCGACTGGCGTTTTCATTCGGTGATGGATGCGCGGCCTGTCGGGCTGATTGGAGGTAGATGGCCGTGGTAACGTATGAAAAGGTGTTTAAAGCGTAGGCTACGGTGTGTAGACAGTGTGGAGTATATTGATCTGTGTTGTAGTTTTTTTTTGCTCAGGTTAGATGGCTCGTTCTCCTCTGATCGCCCGTCACCCCACCCCGCGGAGTTCAGCTGGACCGATAGGTGGGTCTCCTTGGAGGCCCGCTCGGGACACTGCATCGTTGGAGTCATAACGTGGCCAAGCTCTGTGGACTTTTTCGTTGTGAACGTGGAAATGCTGTGGGCCGCTGGAGGCCGTTTTCTGCTCCGCTTTGGAAGTGTTGAGCATGTCTACGAGTTTCAAGAAAAGTTCCAAAAGTGGGGAGTTGTACACACCAGGTGTACACACCCGTAATCTCTTTGGCCTTGCCGCGAGTGATTCAACCGGAACACGCAGGAACGCTGAACCGCCTGAGGGAGGGGTGCGGACGGTCAGACAGGGGACCAGAGGGAGCATCAACCGGTGAGATTGTTCCTTAATACAGTTTTCATATGCTTTAGTAAACAATGTGGTTGTTTTTGTAAGTCAGATTTGATGGTTTTGTAGAAATTGATAGATGGATTTGAGTAAGTATGGTGACTAGAAGTTTTTTTTGAGTATTGCAGTCAGGGCGGCTGTAGTTAGAAACATGTGGTTTTTGTTCCATGTCCTGACACCAATTCCCGTGCAGCAGTTGGACTGCGTGATGGAGTATAGCGTGCTCCTGTATGTTTGGATGTTGAAGTGTGGTGTTTTGGTTAATAGCGACTGTAGTTAGGCCTGACAACCATTCCTATGCTGCTAACCTATTGCGTTGCGATTAGTGCTGGATTATAAGCGGTTGGACTGCTTGAACATCTGCAATTTAGGTTGGACTTAAATATGCAATTGAGATTGGATCTCATACTTTCAGTGCCTGTAGAAGGCTCCTGTAAAATTGCCGCAATTGTTAGTCAGCTTATGGTTTGGATCAGTATGCTACAGAAGTTGTATATGCACGCGCCACTCGTGTTTGTTCTGAATGTGGTTATGGCCCGAGTCAAGGGCATTTGTCATTGTCTGGTTGTGGTCGGTCTAGTAAATGCATTTGTCCATTTTGGTATTCCCTGTGCACGAGGGATCCGATTGGCTGCATTGAGTATTCCTTGATAGAATATTGGATCTCGTTTACCGAGGTTGGTGTTAACTTGGAAGTTTTGTAATAGCAATGTTTCGTCTTGTTTGGAGTGCGTTTGGGCGAACGCTTACATTGCGTTGTTAACATGGTTATTATGCGAGGCCTACTCTTTTGGCTTTTCCCTTTGTGCTGAAATTGTGAAATTGAAGTTGCCTGATGGCTTGCACACGTGGGAGTGTTAGCCTGCTAACTTAGGAGTTTAAGAAAATAATGGCATAAATATAATTAGAGGGATAGCTTAGAAATTGGTATAATGATGATTCTGTGATTTGGTAAAATATGGTTTCGTAATGAGGGGTTAAAATAGTGTTTTCTCTCTCCTTGTATGGAGTGGGATGCAGACGATAGCAAAAGTTTTTAGTATTAAGATAACATGCTGTTTTCCATGAAGACTGGATTCAGCAAATATAGTCATAGCCTGCAAAAGAGGGTGAAATGACTACGGCCCGTTTATTCCCCAAATAGCCAAAGCCAGTTTATTCCCCGTTTAAATAAACCCGTAAAATTAGACGTCCTATTTTAAATGCTAAATTGAGTTTGGTTAAATAGTGTTTTCTAACGATAACTGGGATAATACTTGTGTTTTTAAAACCAACGCATGATACTTGTTCATGGAATGTATATTCTGGAATGGTACATTAGTGAACAAATAGGGTATTGATGTAAAGGTGTTTAAGGCTACATTGAGTTTCCTTTGGATTTCTCATTGTACCTTGATTATAGTGACGTCATAAATCTGTTTTCTGCCTGGATTGCCATTCTTAAGAGTTTCTTAATTTCCACCATAATGTTGAGTTGTTGTATAGATACTGATAAGCACATTTTTACAAACTGCGAAAATATTAGATAGGTTGGACACTAAATCTAGAATCTTCAGTTAACGAACGATGTAGGCTAAAATGAGAGGATGGTCTGGGGACCATAAAGGAACATTTGGCCTTGCTAATGGCTTACCATATATGTGTTGAGCTCAGAGCTTCAGGAAGGGTGGGCAGGTCCACTGGGATGGCTTCCGCCACCCTTAACATTATATCAAGGTAGCATATTACTAAGGGTTAAATTCGAGTGTTCAGCCTGTTCTCACACGTGGTAATTTTACCAACACATGTTCAGTTTTGGGATGATAAAACATTAAGTGAAAGCTGAATAAGTTTTCCTTTTGGTTGCTTTAATGTTTACATTTATGATTTCGAATCAAATTGTAGTAAGGGTGGAGACCTTGAGTCATCCAACATTGTTAACTGCTAGAACAAATTCGATGTCTTTGCATGAGATATGCATAGAAGTAGCGATTTTGGGTGACCGCCACTATTTTGAATGACGTAGACTTACATCTAAAATTGAGAAAATTCCCTAGAGTTTAGGAGGTAAATTGAGTCATGATGTTTGTTGGTCTCAAATTAGTTTGGCCATTGCCTGTGTAGATGCACATTTTGATATGTTAATTTGGGAGTTCCTTCACACGAGCAACCGTATGTGTGGTGCAGTTTTTTTTAATTTCCTTTAAGGATGTTTTTCTTATTTTCGGTTGTTTTGGTTGGATATTCAGTTTGCGACGTTTACTGGATGTATGTTAGATTCCTCCCAACTATCGATTTTCTTTTTAATTTCGGTCCTGTAATGGTTCTGCTTTCAAGCTTGAAGTCATTTTCTGTCTTGAAAGCAAGGGGGGGATTGTATGAAATGATTATCTATAGTGGAAAAGAGTTGAACTTAGAGTTCAAATGAAAAAGAGTTGAACTTAGAGTTCAAAGCAAATTAAATAGGTACTTAAAGAAGTTACGTGAATAATCTAGTTTGTCAAATTGGGTTTTTGAAATGTATGTTTTATGTGGAATCTAACATGGTTTATGGTTGAGTAGAATAATATTTGATTAGAAGTAATCATATTAATCTTATGCACTATGGAATAAGTGGGTAGAAACGTGCAGGGAGCACATTTTGTTATTCCTTACATGTTTACAAAATGTTGCCATGTTTTAATTGATATTGAGAAAATAATTCTGCATGAAGTTATATTTCGGGAAAACCAAGTTGAGAAGTCTAAATTGCATAAAGAGAGGTACAGACCCCCTGGAGCACTCCACTCACTGACACAAAAAACAGTTTGAGATGGATTTTAACTTGTTTGGACTCTTTAGAAGAGAAACAGACATTATCAAAATTGGGTATTCTAATACTAATTTAAGTTCAGTCCTAGTAAGCAATGATTGGAAAGTTAATGGTTAACAGAGGTTTCTTTGAGGTGAATGATGAGGAAAAAAGTTTGTTTTACTATTGTCAATGCCTGGGGTGTTTCAAGATAACAACAGTGTCCCTTAGTGATAAGGTGACAATCCTCCAAGACCAGGGTCTGTTATCCTTAGGTTAGTAGACCACCCCCCACTCCAGGGAGAGCCCTGTGGTGGTAAAGGAGTAAAAAGGGGGGGTCATGATTTATGACAGGATTTCAGAGTGTTTTTGATGTGCTAGGATAATAAGAAGAGACTTGGAGAAGTTCACACTAAGTTTCATCTTGTAGAGAAATTAGGCTAAATAACAGTTATGTTAGCTGACCTTCAAGATGGTGTGAAATGTTTGATTTGAAATGATGTATTTGATCCTATATGTGAAACAATGGGTGAATTTGATTGTAGTTCCGATACAACACAATCAGATGTAAATCATATAGGTGAACTGAGAATTGTTCATGAACTGCTCTTAGAGAGTGGTAGCAAACTATCTTAACTGATGAGTTTTTGGAACAGTAATAAGAAATGTGAAATTGTGTTCTTCTGTTCTTTGTGTTGGTTGTTACACCAACTATAGAAAAGGTTGGAATTGTTATTTTGCTACACTAGCAGAACAGAAGCACCAGAGATGTTAATGTTTTAACGATACTGTTATTGATTTCAACTGTTCTAATCTATTTGGAGAGAAGAAGTAGAGAGATATTGGAAATATAGGGTTTGAGTGTTTGGTAGTGTGTGGTTCAAATGTATCAGCGAGATGCAACAAGCTAACGTGATGGACATATGTGATGATGTACTGTGCAGTTGGAACTAATCTTCTCAAGGATAATTCACACATTCAGATACAGAACACTTGAAAGCGATTCGGCAACAGAGGACTTGCTGGAGCCCAGAGAGAGACTGAGCTTGGCTTAAAAGGACAACTGTGAGGTGGCTGAGGTGAGATAGATCTCACAGACACACAGACAAACTGTCCTACAGCTGAGAGAGGAGTCGACTCTGGAGCGCTGCACGTCTAGGTGCCGCACGTCTACAGGATGCTGAGTTCCTGTGAGCTGGACTGACTCGAGTCCTGATGATTCTGCATTTGGCCTTGCTAATGGCTTACCATATATGTGTTGAGCTCAGAGCTTCAGGAAGGGTGGGCAGGTCCACTGGGATGGCTTCCGCCACCCTTAACATTATATCAAGGTAGCATATTACTAAGGGTTAAATTCGAGTGTTCAGCCTGTTCTCACACGTGGTAATTTTACCAACACATGTTCAGTTTTGGGATGATAAAACATTAAGTGAAAGCTGAATAAGTTTTCCTTTTGGTTGCTTTAATGTTTACATTTATGATTTCGAATCAAATTGTAGTAAGGGTGGAGACCTTGAGTCATCCAACATTGTTAACTGCTAGAACAAATTCGATGTCTTTGCATGAGATATGCATAGAAGTAGCGATTTTGGGTGACCGCCACTATTTTGAATGACGTAGACTTACATCTAAAATTGAGAAAATTCCCTAGAGTTTAGGAGGTAAATTGAGTCATGATGTTTGTTGGTCTCAAATTAGTTTGGCCATTGCCTGTGTAGATGCACATTTTGATATGTTAATTTGGGAGTTCCTTCACACGAGCAACCGTATGTGTGGTGCAGTTTTTTTTAATTTCCTTTAAGGATGTTTTTCTTATTTTCGGTTGTTTTGGTTGGATATTCAGTTTGCGACGTTTACTGGATGTATGTTAGATTCCTCCCAACTATCGATTTTCTTTTTAATTTCGGTCCTGTAATGGTTCTGCTTTCAAGCTTGAAGTCATTTTCTGTCTTGAAAGCAAGGGGGGGATTGTATGAAATGATTATCTATAGTGGAAAAGAGTTGAACTTAGAGTTCAAATGAAAAAGAGTTGAACTTAGAGTTCAAAGCAAATTAAATAGGTACTTAAAGAAGTTACGTGAATAATCTAGTTTGTCAAATTGGGTTTTTGAAATGTATGTTTTATGTGGAATCTAACATGGTTTATGGTTGAGTAGAATAATATTTGATTAGAAGTAATCATATTAATCTTATGCACTATGGAATAAGTGGGTAGAAACGTGCAGGGAGCACATTTTGTTATTCCTTACATGTTTACAAAATGTTGCCATGTTTTAATTGATATTGAGAAAATAATTCTGCATGAAGTTATATTTCGGGAAAACCAAGTTGAGAAGTCTAAATTGCATAAAGAGAGGTACAGACCCCCTGGAGCACTCCACTCACTGACACAAAAAACAGTTTGAGATGGATTTTAACTTGTTTGGACTCTTTAGAAGAGAAACAGACATTATCAAAATTGGGTATTCTAATACTAATTTAAGTTCAGTCCTAGTAAGCAATGATTGGAAAGTTAATGGTTAACAGAGGTTTCTTTGAGGTGAATGATGAGGAAAAAAGTTTGTTTTACTATTGTCAATGCCTGGGGTGTTTCAAGATAACAACAGTGTCCCTTAGTGATAAGGTGACAATCCTCCAAGACCAGGGTCTGTTATCCTTAGGTTAGTAGACCACCCCCCACTCCAGGGAGAGCCCTGTGGTGGTAAAGGAGTAAAAAGGGGGGGTCATGATTTATGACAGGATTTCAGAGTGTTTTTGATGTGCTAGGATAATAAGAAGAGACTTGGAGAAGTTCACACTAAGTTTCATCTTGTAGAGAAATTAGGCTAAATAACAGTTATGTTAGCTGACCTTCAAGATGGTGTGAAATGTTTGATTTGAAATGATGTATTTGATCCTATATGTGAAACAATGGGTGAATTTGATTGTAGTTCCGATACAACACAATCAGATGTAAATCATATAGGTGAACTGAGAATTGTTCATGAACTGCTCTTAGAGAGTGGTAGCAAACTATCTTAACTGATGAGTTTTTGGAACAGTAATAAGAAATGTGAAATTGTGTTCTTCTGTTCTTTGTGTTGGTTGTTACACCAACTATAGAAAAGGTTGGAATTGTTATTTTGCTACACTAGCAGAACAGAAGCACCAGAGATGTTAATGTTTTAACGATACTGTTATTGATTTCAACTGTTCTAATCTATTTGGAGAGAAGAAGTAGAGAGATATTGGAAATATAGGGTTTGAGTGTTTGGTAGTGTGTGGTTCAAATGTATCAGCGAGATGCAACAAGCTAACGTGATGGACATATGTGATGATGTACTGTGCAGTTGGAACTAATCTTCTCAAGGATAATTCACACATTCAGATACAGAACACTTGAAAGCGATTCGGCAACAGAGGACTTGCTGGAGCCCAGAGAGAGACTGAGCTTGGCTTAAAAGGACAACTGTGAGGTGGCTGAGGTGAGATAGATCTCACAGACACACAGACAAACTGTCCTACAGCTGAGAGAGGAGTCGACTCTGGAGCGCTGCACGTCTAGGTGCCGCACGTCTACAGGATGCTGAGTTCCTGTGAGCTGGACTGACTCGAGTCCTGATGATTCTGCATTTGGCCTTGCTAATGGCTTACCATATATGTGTTGAGCTCAGAGCTTCAGGAAGGGTGGGCAGGTCCACTGGGATGGCTTCCGCCACCCTTAACATTATATCAAGGTAGCATATTACTAAGGGTTAAATTCGAGTGTTCAGCCTGTTCTCACACGTGGTAATTTTACCAACACATGTTCAGTTTTGGGATGATAAAACATTAAGTGAAAGCTGAATAAGTTTTCCTTTTGGTTGCTTTAATGTTTACATTTATGATTTCGAATCAAATTGTAGTAAGGGTGGAGACCTTGAGTCATCCAACATTGTTAACTGCTAGAACAAATTCGATGTCTTTGCATGAGATATGCATAGAAGTAGCGATTTTGGGTGACCGCCACTATTTTGAATGACGTAGACTTACATCTAAAATTGAGAAAATTCCCTAGAGTTTAGGAGGTAAATTGAGTCATGATGTTTGTTGGTCTCAAATTAGTTTGGCCATTGCCTGTGTAGATGCACATTTTGATATGTTAATTTGGGAGTTCCTTCACACGAGCAACCGTATGTGTGGTGCAGTTTTTTTTAATTTCCTTTAAGGATGTTTTTCTTATTTTCGGTTGTTTTGGTTGGATATTCAGTTTGCGACGTTTACTGGATGTATGTTAGATTCCTCCCAACTATCGATTTTCTTTTTAATTTCGGTCCTGTAATGGTTCTGCTTTCAAGCTTGAAGTCATTTTCTGTCTTGAAAGCAAGGGGGGGATTGTATGAAATGATTATCTATAGTGGAAAAGAGTTGAACTTAGAGTTCAAATGAAAAAGAGTTGAACTTAGAGTTCAAAGCAAATTAAATAGGTACTTAAAGAAGTTACGTGAATAATCTAGTTTGTCAAATTGGGTTTTTGAAATGTATGTTTTATGTGGAATCTAACATGGTTTATGGTTGAGTAGAATAATATTTGATTAGAAGTAATCATATTAATCTTATGCACTATGGAATAAGTGGGTAGAAACGTGCAGGGAGCACATTTTGTTATTCCTTACATGTTTACAAAATGTTGCCATGTTTTAATTGATATTGAGAAAATAATTCTGCATGAAGTTATATTTCGGGAAAACCAAGTTGAGAAGTCTAAATTGCATAAAGAGAGGTACAGACCCCCTGGAGCACTCCACTCACTGACACAAAAAACAGTTTGAGATGGATTTTAACTTGTTTGGACTCTTTAGAAGAGAAACAGACATTATCAAAATTGGGTATTCTAATACTAATTTAAGTTCAGTCCTAGTAAGCAATGATTGGAAAGTTAATGGTTAACAGAGGTTTCTTTGAGGTGAATGATGAGGAAAAAAGTTTGTTTTACTATTGTCAATGCCTGGGGTGTTTCAAGATAACAACAGTGTCCCTTAGTGATAAGGTGACAATCCTCCAAGACCAGGGTCTGTTATCCTTAGGTTAGTAGACCACCCCCCACTCCAGGGAGAGCCCTGTGGTGGTAAAGGAGTAAAAAGGGGGGGTCATGATTTATGACAGGATTTCAGAGTGTTTTTGATGTGCTAGGATAATAAGAAGAGACTTGGAGAAGTTCACACTAAGTTTCATCTTGTAGAGAAATTAGGCTAAATAACAGTTATGTTAGCTGACCTTCAAGATGGTGTGAAATGTTTGATTTGAAATGATGTATTTGATCCTATATGTGAAACAATGGGTGAATTTGATTGTAGTTCCGATACAACACAATCAGATGTAAATCATATAGGTGAACTGAGAATTGTTCATGAACTGCTCTTAGAGAGTGGTAGCAAACTATCTTAACTGATGAGTTTTTGGAACAGTAATAAGAAATGTGAAATTGTGTTCTTCTGTTCTTTGTGTTGGTTGTTACACCAACTATAGAAAAGGTTGGAATTGTTATTTTGCTACACTAGCAGAACAGAAGCACCAGAGATGTTAATGTTTTAACGATACTGTTATTGATTTCAACTGTTCTAATCTATTTGGAGAGAAGAAGTAGAGAGATATTGGAAATATAGGGTTTGAGTGTTTGGTAGTGTGTGGTTCAAATGTATCAGCGAGATGCAACAAGCTAACGTGATGGACATATGTGATGATGTACTGTGCAGTTGGAACTAATCTTCTCAAGGATAATTCACACATTCAGATACAGAACACTTGAAAGCGATTCGGCAACAGAGGACTTGCTGGAGCCCAGAGAGAGACTGAGCTTGGCTTAAAAGGACAACTGTGAGGTGGCTGAGGTGAGATAGATCTCACAGACACACAGACAAACTGTCCTACAGCTGAGAGAGGAGTCGACTCTGGAGCGCTGCACGTCTAGGTGCCGCACGTCTACAGGATGCTGAGTTCCTGTGAGCTGGACTGACTCGAGTCCTGATGATTCTGCAATGTGATGGAGAAGGCAACCTCCGACCGAGAGGATGGAGGTGTAGGAAAGATCTACTGCACAACATCATGCTACGCTGATTGGGTCCATACCAGGTACATCTCATCTGCTGTCCAGGTAGCTGAGAGAGGAACCTGGGGTCGACGACACGCTACAGGAGAATGTCAGTGTTTAAAGGGTTAGACGCAGTGAATTGAAGTCACTGAGGGAAAAGTGAATTTTCTGGTGCTAGTAACCAGTCACTTTCTACATGGCCTTTAGCTCTAGAACCTTTAGCTAAAACTGGTCATCTTGGAGTTCACAAGGGAGAACACAGATTCTCCTGGCCTGGCTGAGAAAGCCGCTAGAATGGAGACAACAAGAGCTGTGTCTGCATTTGAGCTATGAAGGACAACACCTTGGAATATACATCTGACTTTTTCATTCTGTTACATCGACCTGTCAAAGAAATGGTTCATAACTGACTGTCTGACGTTTGAAGGAGCAGAACATTTGTGATGACTTTGGAAGAACATCCAAATGGAACCACGGAGAGGACTTTTCAGTGAATCGAGCAGTTGGCATGAGAGGACTTTGTAACAGTGATAAATTGAAGGATGCATTCAGTGATAGGTGTTTATGATGATTTTAACATAAAAGTTTTGCTGTACTATGTTATGATTCTGTATGATGACAATGTGTGATCTTGGAGTTTATACGGAAGGTAATGATCTAGAAGAATGTAAAGGAGGATCCAGACATTTCAGATTTGCACAGTTCTCTAATCATTAAGGATAATAATATTGACTGGGTCATGTTGTTAAAGAGTACTGTTTTGTTGCAGTCTACATCCTAATGAGTGAACTGTTTAAGGTTTGATACCAAGGTTTGACATGGTATCAAGAGGATGGATTGTTGTGGAAATTTCTTATACAATGTATTCTGATTGTATAAAGGACTGAGTCCCACTGTTAAGATAGGTACAGGAATGTGTGGGACCTGGTATTTGCATAGGGGACATCTATTGTCTGTCCAGATGGAGATCAATGGGTTTTAGGACAGGATAGGAGAAGATACAGCAAGGGGGCAGTAAGGCCAGTTGGCCCCTTTGGGTAAACATTATTGCAGGAAGGATAAGGTGGGGGAAGATAGCATTTGACGTGTGTGATAGAACAAAGGGAAAGGTGTTTGATTGACATGAAACAGATGGCAGCATCTTACCACACCCCTTCTTCCTATGTAATAAATACTGTCGAAATGATGTTTTTATTTAGAAACTATCCACCGTTACTTTGTAACCTGTATACTTTCTCCTTGCAAGCAAGATTAAAACCGTTTATTGCGCAATTGATTTCTCCTGTCTTACCTACCATTTTCATAGAACTTTGGAATTTTAGAAATTGCCATCACACTAGCTACAGGTCCGTGTTCACTAGATCACGCTAGATGATGAGCTAGCTACTTGTCGATATCACGCAGAAACAGGAACCTCTCTGCTAGACACGTATCTCGAGAGGTTGGCAAGAACGGTACGTTGGGATGCTTGAGTACGAGCACCGTGGCTGTGAGTAGTTCCAGGGGGATACGAACTTCCTCACTGTTGAGCCTGAACAACCTGATCGTAAGCATGTTAAGATTTGTCTCAGAGAGTACCCCAAACGTGCGCGAATACCAAGGACACCACCTTAGAATTATGTACGAGTTGAGATCGTCTTGTGTACTGGCCATGGGTGGCATGAGACTATTATCCGGGTCAGTCATAACACTTTGTTGGTTGATCAAGAGCTGCACTCCGTTAAGTTTCTTATCGTACTCTCTGGTAAGTTCCATTAGAGACTTGGTGGAAGTTAGATACAGCAACTCTTCCAGTGTTAGATTGTGCCATGTGCCCCCTGAGTTCATCTTCTTTGCTGTACGGTGTGTGGTTCTACTCTCAAGGCAGGGCAGATCTAAATGAGGCCTGCAAGCTCATGGGAGTTCATATACATAGGTGCGTAATGTTAAAGCGTCAGGATGAATAGTTCATCTCTACCCTCTTGCGATAAGCCACCAGTCTCTCGTCGTAAAAATCCACAGTGCCGATCTCCTCTGCGAAGTTACAGTTTGTCATTTGTAGATTCTCTCTTTTCACCACCCTAGTGAGCACCACGAACACTGAAGGCTTTATCGGTGACATGGAGAAATAAACTGGCGGGCGATAGAGCACCTGCTCATGTATGGTGCAGCCCTGACAATCGTACGTGTTCATCGCCAACAGACAGGCTAGCGGGTGCGTGGTCACTGTCCAGTTCATGTAGTTCCATTGGGACGGTGCCACCTCGTACAAGGTTCCTGTCTGACACCCCTTAACATAGAACACGTTGTACTGGCTCTCTCGTTTGAAACGAATGCTTTGCACTACACCCTCCGTGTCTGCGATGGAACGGGGTTGCTGCTGTGGCCCCATCTGCGTGCCCGCCAAGGCATACAGTGTTTGTTTGCTCGCAACCTGTATGCCATTGGAGTCCATGTGCCAGATCATTCGCACCTTGCAACCTACCCAGAGCTTTTCCACTTTCAGATAGTCCCTTTGTGTGGAGTGGATCCCTTTACGGAATCTGGGCACCGAAAGGAGCTTGGGAAGTGTCTGAGCGGCCGGTTTCAGCACCTCGTACCACTTGCTCGGTCCTTTGTACGATGTCCGGGTCCGAGTGACGCTGATAAACTTCCCCCCGACACGAGCCTCTTTGCTCACCTTGTTCATGCACGCTGCGGTGTATGTATTCTGCTGTGTGTCCTGATGGAAGATCCTCAGCTTCCTGGGTTCGTATTCCGGGTCCATAACCTCGCGATCGCAGACCGAAACCTGGCTCCTGAAAATGCACCGGGACTCTTCCGTGACCGTGTTGAACTGAAGGTAGGTCAAGGCCTCCGTGTAACCCGGGTCCTTGAACTGTCGCCTGTTGACAAAGAGCGGAGTCGAGGAAGAGAGGAGCCCTTCGAATCGCTCGGTTTCCCAAATGCGCAGATTAGGTCCCACGGGCTGCAATTGTGACACGCTGCCCGAGAAGACTATCAGAGGTCCATTCCCGGGTCCGTAGAAGAGAGCCAGGCAGCGCATCATCCTCTCGAACAACTGACCGCTCATCAGACCGTACTCATCTACGATCAACACGTTCACCCCCAGGAACAGAGGTGCGTCCTCCATGGGGGCTAGATCCCCCGGGTTCTTGGACAGCCTCAGCTGCTCGAACATTTTACTGCACACCGCACACGACTCCGCTCTCAGTCGTTTACAAGAGTGTCGTTTCAACACCTGGTTGCGCTCAGCGGGCAATTCGGACCGGTGCAGTGTATTGAAACGAGCTATCGTGTTCCAGTACACCTTGCTGTACCTCTGTGTGAAGTCATCGAGTGAAAGTTTATCGTCCAACAGTTCCCTTTTGAACCCCATCATCTTGTGAAATGTATAGACGCGGTTCAGTGAGCCCGATTCCATTAGAGTACATGCTGCCTTGGTGGTCATCGCGCTCACAGCCACGCTGATGTCCATGCTCCTTAACTTGTTCTCCAGCAGTGATATAGCGTACGATTTGCCACAGCCCGTGTCCCCGCTCAGCAGAGCCAATTTCATACGCTCGCCTCGGGATATGTGCAGCTTTACCATTGTCCTCACCCATTGAGTCTGACAGTATGTAGACATGGCCAACATTGCTTTCATTCTCAGGTCCTGCTCTTCGAGACACCGCATCTTGCTCACAGACTCACCCACCAGCAGCTCATCCCCGCGTAGCTTATATGACCCGCTCATGTCCATGTGGTGCACTGTATCTCTTTAAGCTTATCCCTCGCTACTGTTGTGGAAATTTCTTATACAATGTATTCTGACTGTATAAAGGAGTGAGTCCCACTGTTAAGATAGGTACAGGAATGTGTGGGACCTGGTATTTGCATAGGGGGCATCTATTGTCTGTCCAGATGGAGATCAATGGGTTTTAGGACAGGATAGGAGAAGATACAGCAAGGGGGCAGTAAGGCCAGTTGGCCCCTTTGGGTAAACACTACAGTAGACATTATTGCAGGAAGGATAAGGTGGGGGAAGATAGCATTTGACGTGTGTGATAGAACAAAGGGAAAGGTGTTTGATTGACATGAAACAGATGGCAGCATCTTACCACACCCCTTCTTCCTATGTAATAAATACTGTCGAAATGATGTTTTTATTTAGAAACTATCCACCGTTACTTTGTAACCTGTATACTTTCTCCTTGCAAGCAAGATTAAAACCGTTTATTGCGTAATTGATTTCTCTTGTCTTACCTACCATTTTCATAGAACTTTGGAATTTTAGAAATTGCCATCACAATTTGGGGGCACGTCCGGGATCCTAATCCTGATCGGTTTGAGTCCCTTTCCTAACAGGTTAACCGTGCACGGCCAGAGAAAGCTCTGGAATTCTAGTATCGTCCAGAAAAGGCTTATCCTTTGACGGGCTGAGAAAGAGTGCCTGACGGGAGCTGTGACTCGTGCTTGATCAGTACAGGTTTCCTGCGGAAATTGAATTTGGAGGCAAGAACGCAATTCGGTCTAAAAACTTAAAGTTGGACTTTATAGTTTAAAATCTGCAGTAAAAGGTTGGACCTTTTTAAAATCTCATTTGTGGGCTGACGAGCTTGACTTCGCTTTCTGGTTGTGTTGAGTATAAATTAGATTTACTGGGTAAATCTGAAACTTGGGGACGTGCGACAGTAAATATTTGCCGGTCTCTCGTGTTTACGCTGGACCGGCAAAAATTATCACTGACGTATATGGTGTTTGGACATGTGAACAATGTTTCTTTGAGTGTTATTAGGTTTTCCGGCGACTGGCGTTTTCATTCGGTGATGGATGCGCGGCCTGTCGGGCTGATTGGAGGTAGATGGCCGTGGTAACGTATGAAAAGGTGTTTGGAAAGCGTAGGCTACGGTGTGTAGACAGTGTGGAGTATATTGATCTGTGTTGTAGTTTTTTTTTGCTCAGGTTAGATGGCTCGTTCTCCTCTGATCGCCCGTCACCCCACCCCGCGGAGTTCAGTTGGACCGATAGGTGGGTCTCCTTGGAGGCCCGATCGGGACACTGCATCGTTGGAGTCATAAGCTCTGAGGACTTTTTCGTTGTGAACGTGGAAATGCTGTGGGCCGCTGGAGGCCGTTTTCTGCTCCGCTTTGGAAGTGTTGAGCATGTCTACGAGTTTCAATAAAAGTTCCAAAAGTGGGGAGTTGTACACACCAGGTGTACACACCCGTAATCTCTTTGGCCTTGCCGCGAGTGATTCAACGGGAACACGCAGGAACGCTGAACCGCCTGAGGGAGGGGTGCGGACGGTCAGACTGGGGACCAGAGGGAGCATCAACCGGTGAGATTGTTCCTTAATACAGTTTTCATATGCTTTAGTAAACAATGTGGTTGATGATTTGATGGTTTTGTAGAAATTGATAGATGGATTTGAGTAAGTATGGTGACTAGAAGTTTTTTTGAGTATTGCAGTCAGGGCGGCTGTAGTTAGAAACATGTCGTTTTTGTTCCATGTCCCGACACCAATTCCCGTGCAGCAGTTGGACTGCGTGATGGAGTATAGCGTGCTCCTGTATGTGTGTTTGTGAAGTGTGGTGTTTTGGTTAATAGCGACTGTAGTTAGGCCTGACAACCATTCCTATGCTGCTAACCTATTGCGTTGCGATTAGTGCTGGATTATAAGCGGTTGGACTGCTTGAACATCTGCAATTTAGGTTGGACTTAAATATGCAATTGAGATTGGATCTCATACTTTCAGTGCCTGTAGAAGGTTCCTGTAAATTGCCGCAATTGTTGGTCAGCTTATGGTTTGGATCAGTATGCTACAGAAGTTGTATATGCACGCGCCACTTGTGTTTGTTCTGAATGTGGTTATGGCCCGAGTCAAGGGCATTTGTCATTGTCTGGTTGTGGTCGGTCTAGTAAATGCATTTGTCCATTTTGGTATTCCCTGTGCACGAGGGATCCGATTGGCTGCATTGAGTATTCCTTGATAGAATATTGGATCTCGTTTACCGAGGTTGGTGTTAACTTGGAAGTTTTGTAATAGCAATGTTTCGTCTTGTTTGGAGTGCGTTTGGGCGAACGCTTACATTGCGTTGTTAACATGGTTATTATGCGAGGCCTACTCTTTTGGCCTTTGCCTTTGTGTTGAAATTGAATTTGCCTGATGGCTTGCACACGTGGGAGTGTTAGCCTGCTAACTTAGGAGTTTAAGAAAATAATGGCATAAATATAATTAGAGGGATAGCTTAGAAATTGGTATAATGATGATTCTGTGATTTGGTAAAATGTGGTTTCGTAATGAGGGGTTAAAATAGTGTTTTCTCTCTCCTTGTATGGAGTGGGAAGCAGACGATAGCAAAAGTTTTTAGTATTAAGGTAACATGCTGTTTTCTATGAAGACTGGATTCAGCCAATATAGTCATAGCCTGCAAAAGAGTGTAAAATGACTACGGTCTGTTTATTCCCCAAATAGCCAAAGCCAGTTTATCCCCCGTTTAAATTAACCTAAAATTAGACGTCCTATTTTAAATGCTAAATTGAGTTTGGTTAAATAAAGGAGTTCTCTTATAAGTGTTTTCCAACGATAACTGGGATAATACTTGTTTTTTTTATAATAATTGCATGATACTCGTTCATGGAATTTGAATTCTGGAATGGTACGTTAGTGAACAAATAGGGTATTGATGTAACGGTGTTTAAGGCCTACATTGAGTTTCCTTTGGATTTCTTATTGTACCTTGATTATAGTGACGTCATAAATCTGTTTTCTGCCTGGAGTGCCATTCTTAAGAGTTTCTTAATTTCCACCATAATGTTGAGTTTCTGTATAGATAATGATAAGCACATTTTTACAAACTGTGAAAATATTAGATAGGTTGGACTCTAAATCTAAAATCTTCAGTTAACGAACGATGTAGGCTAAATTGAGAGGATGGTCTGGGGACCATAAAGGAACATTTGGCCTTGCTAATGGCTTACCATATATGTGTGGAGCTCAGAGCTTCAGGAAGGGTGGGCAGGTCCACTGGGATGGCTTCCGCCACCCTTAACATTATATCAAGGTAGCATATTACTAAGGGTTAAATTCGAGTGTTCAGCCTGTTCTCACACGTGGTAATTTTACCAACACATGTTCAGTTTTGGGATGATAAAACATTAAGTGAAAGCAGAATAAGTTTTCCTTTTGGTTGCTTTAATGTTTACATTTATGATTTCAAATCAAATTGTAGTATGGGTGAAGACCTTAAGTCATCCAACATTGTTAATTGCTAGTACAAATTTGATGTATTTGCATGAAATATGCGTGAAAGTAGAGATTTTGGCTGACTGGCACTATTTTGAATGACGTAGACTTACATCTAAAATTGAGAAAATTCCCTAGAGTTTAGGAGGTAAATTGAGTCATGATGTTGTTGGTCTCAACTTAGTTTGGCCGTTGCTTGGGGAAATGCAAATTTTTATATGCTACTTTGGAAGTTCCTTCACACGAGCAACCGTGTGTGTGGTACAGTTTTTTAATTTCCTTTAAGGATGTTTTTCTTATTTTCGGTTGTTTTGGTTGGATATTCAGTTTGCAACGTTTACTGAATGCATGTTAGAATTTTCTTTTTAATTTTGGTTCTGTAATGGTTCTGCTTTCACTTTGAGTAATTTTCGTTGTCTCTGTCGTGAAAGCAGGGGGGGATTGTATGAAATGATTATCTATAGTGGAAAAATTGTATGAAATGATTATCTATAGTGGAAAAGAGTTGAACTTTGAGTTCAAAGCAAATTAAATAGGTACTTAAAGAAGTTACATGAATAATCTAGTTTGTCAAATTGGGTTTTTGAAATGTATGTTTTATTTGAAATATAACATGGTTATGGTTGAGTGGAATACATCTTACCATTTTGAAATGGTGTAGCTAAGCAATAACTAATTTGATGGGTGTGTTACTGTTCAGTTAGTTTAATATTTGATTAGAAGTAATCATATTAATCTTATGCACTATGGAATAAGTGGGTAAAAACGTGCAGGGAGCACATTTAGTTATTTCTTACATGTTTACAAAATTTTGCCATGGTTTAATTGATATTGAGAAAATAATTCTGCATCAAGTTATATTTCTGGAAAACCAAGTTGTGAGGTCTTACATGGTCTAAATTGCATAAAGAGAGGTACAGACCCCCTGGAGCACTCCACTCACTGACACAAAAAACAGTTTGAGATGGATTTTAACTTGTTTGGACTCTTTAGAAGAGAAACAGACATTATCAAAATTGGGTATTCTAATTCTAATTTAAGTTCTGTCCTAGTAAACAATCATTGGAATGTTAATGGTTAACAGAGGTTTCTTTGAGGTGAATGATGAGGAAAAAAGTTTGTTTTACTATTGTCAATGCCTGGGGTGTTTCAAGATAACAACAGTGTCCCTTAGTGATAAGGTGACAATCCTCCAAGACCAGGGTCCGTTATCCTTAGGTTAGTAGACCACCCCCCACTCCAGGGAGAGCCCTGTGGTGATAAAGGAGTAAAAAGGGGGGGGTCATGATTTATGACAGGATTTCAGAGTGTGTTTGATGTGCTAGGATAATAAGAAGAGACTTGGAGACATTCACACTGAGTTTCATCTTGTAGAGAAATTAGGCTAAATAACAGTTATGTTAGCTGACCTTCAAGATGGTGTGAAACGTTTGATTTGAAATGATGTATTTGATCCTATATGTGAAACAATGGGTGAATTTGATTGTAGTTCCGATACAACACAATCAGATGTAAATCATATAGGTGAACTGAGAATTGTTCATGAACTGCTCTTAGAGAGTGGTAGCAAACTATCTTAACTGATGAGTTTTTGGAACAGTAATAAGAAATGTGAAATTGTGTTCTTCTGTTCTTTGTGTTGGTTGTTACACCAACTATAGAAAAGGTTGGAATTGTTATTTTGCTACACTAGCAGAACAGAAGCACCAGAGATGTTAATGTTTTAACGATACTGTTATTGATTTCAACTGTTCTAATCTATTTGGAGAGAAGAAGTAGAGAGATATTGGAAATATAGGGTTTGAGTGTTTGGTAGTGTGTGGTTCAAATGTATCAGCGAGATGCAACAAGCTAACGTGATGGACATATGTGATGATGTACTGTGCAGTTGGAACTAATCTTCTCAAGGATAATTCACACATTCAGATACAGAACACTTGAAAGCGATTCGGCAACAGAGGACTTGCTGGAGCCCAGAGAGAGACTGAGCTTGGCTTAAAAGGACAACTGTGAGGTGGCTGAGGTGAGATGGATCTCACAGACACACAGACAGACTGTCCTACAGCTGAGAGAGGAGTCGACTCTGGAGCGCTGCACGTCTAGGTGCTGCACGTCTACAGGATGCTGAGTTCCTGTGAGCTGGACTGACTCGAGTCCTGCTGATTCTGCAATGTGATGGAGAAGGCAACCTCCGACCGAGAGGATGGAGGCATAGGAAAGATCTACTGCACAACATCATGCTACGCTGATTGGGTCCATACCAGGTACATCTCATCTGCTGTCCAGGTAGCTGAGAGAGGAACCTGGGGTCGACGACACGCTACACGAGGATTACAGTGAATTGAAGTCACTGAGGGAAAGTGAATTTTCTGGTGCTAGTAACCAGTCACTTTCTACATGGCCTTTAGCTCTAGAACCTTTAGCTAAAACTGGTCATCTTGGAGTTCACAAGGGAGAACACACAGATTCTCCTGGCCTGGCTGATAAAGCAGCTAGAATGGAGACAACAAGAGCTGTGTCTGCATCTGAGCTATGAAGGACAACACCTTGGAATATACATCTGACTTTTTCGTTCTGTTACATTGACCTGTCAAAGAAATGGTTCATAACTGACTGTCTGACGTTTGAAGGAGCAGAACAGTTGTGATGACTTTGGAAGAACATCCAAATGGAACCATGGAGAGGACATTTCAGTGAATTGAGCAATTGGCATGAGAGAACATTGTAACAGTGATAAATTGAAGGATGCATTCAGTGATAGGTGTTTATGATGATTTTAACATAAAAGTTTTGCTGTACTATGTTATGATTCTGTATGATGACAATGTGTGATCTTGGTGTTTATACGGAAGGTAATGATCTAGAAGAATGTAAAGGAGGATTCAGACATTTCAGATTTGTTCAGTTCTCTAATCATTAAGGGTAATAATATTGACTGGGTCATGTTGTTAAAGAGTACTGTTTTGTTGCAGTCTACATCCTAATGAGTGTACTGTTTAAGGTTTGATACCAAGGTTTGACATGGTATCAAGAGGATGGATTGTTGTGGAAATTTCTTATACAATGTATTCTGACTGTATAAAGGAGTGAGTCCCACTGTTAAGATAGGTACAGGAATGTGTGGGACCTGGTATTTGCATAGGGGGCATCTATTGTCTGTCCAGATGGAGATCAATGGGTTTTAGGACAGGATAGGAGAAGATACAGCAAGGGGGCAGTAAGGCCAGTTGGCCCCTTTGGGTAAACACTACAGTAGACATTATTGCAGGAAGGATAAGGTGGGGGAAGATAGCATTTGACATGTGTGATATAACAAAGGGAAAGGTGTTTGATTGACATGAAACAGATGGCAGCATCTTACCACACCCCTTCTTCCTATGTAATAAATACTGTCGAAATGATGTTTTTATTTAGAAACTATCCACCGTTACTTTGTAACCTGTATACTTTCTCCTTGCAAGCAAGATTAAAACCGTTTATTGCGTAATTGATTTCTCTTGTCTTACCTACCATTTTCATAGAACTTTGGAATTTTAGAAATTGCCATCACACTACTACCCTCTGCCTTGTACAGCGCTACGGAGCAGGTAGAGTACTTAACCAAGGTGAATCGAACAGCACCCGTTTTTCAAGAGGCCCTGATAGAACATGTGACTTCTCAGCCTTAAATGGGAAGTGGTCCTGGTTACGCCGATTGACAGAGACCCTGCCGTCTCTTTGTTGAGCCTCCAGGCCTCTACGTTTCATGAAAGATGTCATGGACTGTCCTAACCCCAGGGGGTCTTCACGAGAAACTCCGTCTACCGTAGCGCTTACCGAAGCGCTACTAATGTGATGGGGAGCTTCAATCCCTTCCAACACAGAGCGCAAGACCCTGTTCCGTACAGACTGGGAACCTCCTTGATATTCACTCTGTTCCGCGTCCAACCCAGTCGTGAGAGGCACATACACTCTTCCTTGTGCCTCGCGGACCCTCTGTGCTCTCTCGTGTACGCATCTAAACCCCTCGTAGGCCCTTGACACCGTGTCTCTGAACAGTGTCACATACGAGGTGTACATGTGCTTGCTCATGTACAGAGCTGCTGTCGTGACTCCTCCCTTCCCAGTGCTGTTTAGAACAGTCAGGAGCCCGGCGAGTACTTCGACCAGGGGAGCGTGCGCGCCGTACTCGAACAACAGCCACGCAAAGTCCTCTGTGTCCACCCTATCCGTAGATTTGTAGTTGTTGCCATGCACGTAGGCTCTACAGAAGCCAAAGTGTTTCGCGTACCACTCCGGCTCCATTCGCGATAGCATGATGTTGATATTCTCTAACAGCACACTGAACCCTGTGGCCAGCTTATCACCTACCCTCATCTCAAACAGCTTCTGTAGCACCCCAACCGGAGAAACAGACTGGCCCGGTTGGAACATGCGATCCTCAGGGAGCGAAACAGCAAGGTAATGTCTCCCAACCCATTCCAAGTGAGGGTGGGAGTCAGCTGTCTTG